>NC_051066.1:42909835-43209835 GCF_004664715.2 Peromyscus leucopus | reverse complement strand
AAACATGTAAAATAACTGTGCTAGGGTCATTATTAAGTGCTGGATCACTTGTATAAGACTCTGAGTTAGAGATTCAACACACACACACACACACACACACACACACACACACACACTACACACACGCTGAGCTAGGAATATAGCCCTGTGGTAAAGCACTTGCTTAGCATGCAGGAGGCCTTAATTCAATTCCCCACATTTAGAAATTAAAATAAAAACCTTAGAATTATTTCTCTTTAGTAAGGCGTTCACAGAGAAGTCGGCTTTGTCCTCCCACTTATGCACAGTCTGAATATCGATAAATGCCTTACAAGAACTGTGTCAGAGTGTCCCATAGTGCTCCACTGCATGGTGAGTCATTTTTTTTCTTTTTTCTTTGCTCTGCACACTGATCCTTGCTGGGTAGTGAGTCCAGCTTCTGGGATGGACTCTGTTCATAATTATGGGTCCTGAGTTCTCTGGAGACTTTGAGCTTTTCCTCCACGCATTTAGGAGTCAATTGGGATTAGAATTCAATGTGTCAGCTAACTCAGAAATCCCAATACAGAATTTAGCACTCCTGGTCAACAGGATACTCTCCAGGGAGCTTGGCCTCCAGAAATCAATGACTGGATGATATCCATCTAACCCAAGTGTGCTCGATGGCAGCTGCTTTTGTTTCCTATTACCAGTGGAGTGATAATGTTTATTTTATAAGCACAGATAGTGAAGGAATATTTATTTTTAAAACATTCAGTTCTGTTGAATGATTTTGCATTCTACAGGATTAATTTTCCAGATATCTGACCTAGGCAAACAAATCATTATGAAAAGGAATTCTTAAGAATTTTAGAATGAAAATGAAATATGTCCCAATGTCAAACATTGGCTTAAATAAGACACTTAAAATAAAAATATTCAGAAAATAAGGACATTCTCCTAGCTGGTGTGCAAACTCAGGTAAGTGTGCTCTGGAAGGTAAGAGCTATCATAGGTTTCCTGTCTAGGACATAAATGATCCAGAGAGAGCTGATGTTCATGGTGCACATTGATAGCGACTGTCCTGGATGTACAAATTGGAATTATTGATGTAACACTATTGGAAAGCACAAAGTAGAGTTTATGCTTCTGTGTTTGTTCCTATCTTACAGACTTTTATAGTATTGAATAAAGGGAAGGCCATCTTCCGGTTCAGTGCCACCTCCGCCCTGTACATCCTCACTCCCTTCAATCCTCTTAGGAAAATAGCTATTAAGATTTTGGTACACTCATATCCTTTTGCAAGTGATTTATGTTAACTATTTGTATAAATTGTGTGTTTTATAGCTATATGTATTATAATTAAGTTAAAATGTGCATGCACTCCATAGCTTTTATCATATCCACTAACATCTTTGCTTGGTCACACAAATCTATTTTTTCTATTTTGTAGTGATACGAATTGAACCCAGGGCCTCAGATATGCACTGAGACACACCTCCAGCCCTAAACCTTGTTCTGCACTCCATGATTCTAGCCAGGGAATGTGCCAACCACTGTAGATGGGTCTTCCCATCTGAATTAACAAAGCAGTCAAAATAATTCCCCAGAGGCATGTAATGAGGCCTGTCTCCTGGATGATTCTGGATTCAGTCAGGTTGACAATTACAAGTTGTCATATGTGTATTGAATCCCTGTGTTTTGTACAAGATAATCACATTTATCATTACCATCTATATAAAGTCGCATAGAGTTTCATATAACAAAAAAAAATCTACTTTCAAAATCAACTGCAGGTTAGTCACAGATATGATATATGCCATTTTAATGGACCCACAATGACCTTGTAATCATAGAAGAATCTCAAGAGACTCCAGAATTAGCTAATTTTTCAACTTTTCTGATGATTTATATGCAGTACAGTAGTATTGGGTGAATATCAGATTTAAGCCACTGAATATGATTCTACAGTGCAAAACTACCTGTTCGGTAAAGACTGAGATGTTCATGAAAAGGCTGAAGCTGCTCTAAGAGGTTGAAGGGGGCTGGGCTCTGTGGTTCCCACTAAGGTTCAAAGGTTTCTGCAACTAAATTCCAATGTGGGTATTGATCAGTGAAAAATCATTTAGACTGAATTTCTTTTGATGACCTTGGCCATAATTAAGATAAAATGCTATTATAAGTTTTATAAGGTCATACTAGCAAGATTTAAATAATTTACATTCTAAAATCTAAAGTATTGATTAAAGCCATGGGTTTGATTTGTTCCCCCAATAATATAAAAAAGTAACTAAGTCAAAAAATAAAAAACAAAAAAAAATAATAAATAACATAGCACTATACTAACAAAAGGAGGAAGAAAAATAACAGAAAGCAAAATAATAACAGTTGCAAAAACAATAAAAAAGGTAAATGTCATTCCCTTTTTGAGTCAAGTTATTACAAGAAATTCCTTAATGCTGTCAATAGGCTATTACTGAAAACAAAAGATTTAACACGTAAAAAATTTCTGTGTTCACTGTTTTAACACTAAAAAGCTTTTCTATCTTAGTTTGTATTTCTAGTGCCCTCATGTGGACATTTGATGAAAACTTTCTTTACACCTGATGGTAATATTCCATTTGGCCAGTCATCTGTAGTAGTAAAAGCACCTGATCTTCTAGCAGAAAACGTGTATGTTAAGATCCTGTATCAACCATCTGTGTTGTCTACAGCTTAGACATTGTTTCTGTGGTTTCTGAAATGTTTTAAGGCCACTTTCATAGCTACAATTTTTTTATATTTTCTTCATTCAACCTATCACTCAGCACATATATGCTTCTCTAAGGCATTGTGTGTAAGCATTCCCCATGCATTAACTTCTTTAATCTACACAACCAAACAACCAAGTTTGTCCATGGTTAACAGCCATGTATGAATGTGGGTGGGGACATAGGGAGATGAATGTACACAGAGGACAAGTGACTGGCCCAAGAGCATGTTGCTGTGTAGGATTTCAATTGCATTCAAGTGATGATGAGCCTTGACCTTCAAGAGTGCCCCCTTTTTATCTTCTCCAACACTGTTATAACTTGCATAAACTCACTCAAAACACAGCAGCCCAGAACTTTGTACCATACTCTGCTTTGACCATAGGTATATTCGTTCATAAATTCTGTTACAGAAGAAATTCCAGTATTACAAAATACACCTTCCTCAACAATTTACAATTCTAATTGTGTAAATTGATTCAAATTAATGCTTTCTGCTCAAGATGTTGCAAATCCATATAACACAGAAATAGAACCCCGCCCAAGTTCTGTGGGAGGTAATCATACTGATTTAAAAACAGCTGCATTTATAGCTTGTATTCTTACATCTGCCCATATTCTTATTTAATCTGAAACTGTGGAGGTCACACTATTGTGCATATTTGATCAATGAAGAAAGTGAAATTTAAGGGGATTAGATAATACACAGGCACATGCTTATCCATGAGTCATATTGCACTGAGATTTGGGTCTTTCAGTGTTACTGCTTTTTAAATAAAGTATGTGAACTTTCTTTTGTATGTTCCTTAACACTAACTTACATTATTCAGCATGTTAATTATGTGCACTATTTTGACAAACTGTGTGTTTATGACAATGAGCAACCCTCCTGACTGGACAAAGAATGTAGAGTAAGTTCAATTATATGTTTTAAAATATTTATTCATGTACATACATTTGAAATTTTGAAACCATGTTTCAATGTACCCTTTAAATAAAACTGAAGAGTATACATAATAAAGTCATTTGTAGATACAATTATACAATAAGACAACACTCTCTGAGTCCTAGGCTTAAAAGTGTTGGATCTAGGTTTTCCTTTACTTGTAGTTTTGTTTTGTTTTGTTTCATTTTGTTTTCAAGACAGTTTTTTCTATGTAGCCCTGGTCGTCCTAGAACTTACTCTGTAGACCAAGCTGGCCTGGAACTCAAAGAGATCCACCTGCATTTGCCTCCTGAGTGCTGGGATTAAAGTTGTATACCACTGCACCCAACATTTTAGTTAGTAGCTAACAGAAGTCTAACAGAATACTCAGTGGTTTTCTTTTAGGATCTAGTATTTGAAAAAAATGCAATGAAAATAATTGCAGAAATATAAACAAGATATATGCTAGGCTTTCATTTCAGACAAATTCCACATTAATTTGGTTAGTTAAGAATCAAAAAGGTTAAGCTGTAAATGCTACATTAAAAACAACATTTAGTCTCATTAGCATGAGGCATTCATATATTATCCAGATTTATAACTATTTCACGTGTAATCAACAATAACTTGACTGAAATTTCAAGATTATAAAACTTGGAGATTCAATCGATTAAAGGCTAACAGACAACTGAAAGTTCCAGTAGCATTTTCAAAAACTGGAAGCATTACTAATGATATTGAGAATCTCTCCATGCTGGGGGTACCATTGGAGAAGAGGGGCATACTTTGTGAGCTATGGCTGTTCCAGTCCGAGCTATTTTACCTCACACTGCCCAGGTTCTGACCCCTATGACTCTCTGGCTGCTGACTCTAACATACACACAATATTCCCAAAGCCTCTTCTTTCAATGCTTCTAGATGGAAGCCCATGAGAAAAATGAACAGATTCTGAAAAAAAAAAAAAAAAATTAAGCAGTGTACAGGATGGATTCTGAAAGTATTTAAGTTAACATGCAATACACAAACACACACAACTAACTAAATAAACCAAATCTTTTTTAAAAATTGAGATTGAGATTATTTTCCTTCTCAAGGAGAATCATATTATGCTTCTTCGTATCACTGATTGTCTATTCCAACCTGTAGCCTTACCGGCTAACTCTCAGGAAACTCTGCTTCTGTTGACACCAAGCCCTTTTAGAAAGTAGTTGGATGGACTATGCATGCCGTGTATTCTCACACTGCTCTAAGAGTAGCTTAAATAATGACCCTTCAGGCAGTAGGTATTTATTCTAGTTCCATTTCTGTTGCTACAATACAATAACCTGACAAATCAACTTAAGGGAGACAGGATTTCTTTTAGCTCACAACTCTAGATTTCACTGTTATTTCAAGAAAGTCGAAGCAGGAGTTTGACGCAGCTGGTGGCATTGCATTCACAGGCAAGACCAGAGACAGAACAAACATGGGCATGCTTAGGACTCAGCTAGTCCTTCTACAGCCCAGAGCCCCAAATCCAGAAATGGTGCTGCCTGATTTCAAGGTGGGGCTTCCCCTATCAGTTATGGCAGTCAATGTGCCCACAAGCCAGCCGGAGCTAGCCAAGCACACATTGAGACTCTCTTCCCTGGTGATTGTAGGCTTTGTCAAATTGACTTTTTAAACTAACCATCAGGGAAGTCAAGTTTAAATTAATGTGGTGTTTTCTCTCTGTGGAACTAAATCAAGTGGCTTAGTTGTTTTTTTTTTTTTTTTTTTTTTTTTTTTTAGAAAACAATATTAGGAAACTGATGTACTCTGAGTGAAAACTACCATGTCCTTAACTCTTGTTGACTACTTTTTTCTAGATACACCTTCACAGGAATATATACTTTTGAATCGCTAATAAAAATTATTGCAAGGGGTTTCTGTTTAGAAGATTTTACTTTCCTTCGTGATCCATGGAACTGGCTTGACTTCACTGTCATTACCTTTGCGTAAGTGCCTTTTTTGGGGAAACTTCAGAGAATATAGTTTGGTTTTCTGTCCAAGCTCAGATTTTAAACAGTATACTTTAATGATAAACCATGCTGGAATGATTTAAGCAATGGAACTCTATGTTTTAATGTTTACCTCAAAAGAATAAGGCCATTCCACTGTTCCATATGGAGTAGTTGCAACAACAATTTTAATACCAATGATGGTCTAACTGAAATTTTCATATATGCTGGTCTTATCACACAAACACCCCATAAGTTAAAAGTGTAAATTATTTTCATCTGACTTGGAGGATGGTTTTATAACTCACAGCAGCAAAACGTGTACTGGCTCTGCTCATTTGCACTGATCTTTCTTATTCATGTTGTGCACACCCCTTCCATAGTTTCTTTTGTTAGCTTTGTGGAATAGTAGAAAGCAAGTAGTCATGCATCAAAATATGCTGAAAATAAGATCACAGGACAAAAAGAAATTCAGTGCGTTATAAACTTGCTAAATTGCTATTTTATGAGCCAACTGATCTCTAAGGATTATAAGCAGATACACCCAACCTCTATTTCCCTTCAAACTCATTTCTTATTCTTCCTCTCATCTCTCTCTTTATGGCCTTCTTTATTTTTACTCAACATAAACCTTTCAATTCAGACTAGTTCTATGCTCATTTCCCATTTTCCTGTCTTCTCTCTTTTGCAAGTGATGAACTGCCTCCAGAAAGAGAAGCTGAAAGTAACAGGAATAGGTGAAAGTAGGTATGGAGGACAGTGAACTAACACCACTTACCCCATCTTTGGCAGCTGACTTTCTGGGCATCAGCAGGTCTGAAGGGGTATATAAGAGGAGAGATGGTAGTGATGTACTCAGAAGTGTAAATACTGGCTGTCTGGTCTTAATTTTATAACTTTATATTGGATCAGGATATGCAATCCTTCCCTGTGCCTTTCAACCACAGCTTACAGGATGGTATTTGGGACTGCTCTTTCTCAAAAATAAAACAGAAATAATGACACAGCAGCACTGGGCCACAGAAAATGCTATTGTTAATTTATCCAACTTATATTCAAACATTATTTTAGGAAATGCTGTCTTCAACAATAGGACAATAGACAATCTATTATAATAGCTAAATTTCTGTTGGATGATTTCACATATTATTTCTTTTCCAACGGAAACCATAGCCCATGGCTTGTTTACTCTTTAATAATTTTCCCAAATCACATACAATTTTGATTATCTTGCTTTCCAAATGGCATCAAAGATGTATATTTTATGAATTTACATTTAGTGTAATGGTATTTATTATGATAACAAGGCTACAGTGATGAATTCTAAACTTTAATTTGCAACTTGCACTACTATCATTTAAAAACAGCAAAGGGTCTTCATAAAAGTGCCAGTTAAACATTAAGTCCCTCCAAATCTTCAATTTTGATTTAACTCTACAGGTGAGTAACAGTTTGTAAACCTGGGTAATGTTCAGCTTTTCACACTCTTAGAGCACTGAGTCTAAAAACTATTTTATCAATTCTAGGTAAGATGTGATTAATATAAAGCATAAGGTAATTGTCTCCTTGCATCCTGTTACTGTGTTTGTGTGTGAACTCCCTATTACAGATATGTGACAGAGTTTGTGGACCTGGGCAATGTCTCAGCGTTGAGAACGTTCAGAGTTCTCCGAGCATTGAAAACTATTTCAGTCATTCCAGGTGAGAGCTATGTGTAAGTGTATAGATTATTCACTGAGTTAACTCTGGGACTTTTTCAAATGGGCCGCCTTGCTTAACATGTATCATTACAGAAAGCCAAGAATCATAAGACAGAGTGCTTCACATAATATCACTCTTATTGTCCCTACAGGTTTTATCAGCTTTTGTATTTAATGGGTAGGCACTCTAATATGCATTCCAAGTAATTTCTACTTTAAAATGTATTTTCTAATGTCAATGTTATGAAGGATTTATTTCCTATTATATATATTAAATTTTATTCATTATACCTATTGATACTTGTGTTAAACAATCTTATTCTTTTCTAACAAAAGACAAATTATATGATAATAAAGAATAACCTACACCAGCATGGAAGATTTGTTTTAAAATGAAGTATTACTCTAAATTATTTTTATATCATAAATTTACCTGCCTTTGGCAGCATTTTGGGACTTATACAATGACTCAATTGTTTCAAGAGAATTGTGTGAAGGATTTATTACTTCAGATGTTTAGGGCTTCGTAGTAATAAACGTCTCTCTTTCAGGACTGAAGACCATCGTGGGGGCCCTGATCCAGTCGGTGAAGAAGCTGTCTGACGTCATGATCCTCACTGTGTTCTGTCTCAGTGTCTTTGCTCTAATCGGGCTGCAGCTCTTCATGGGCAACCTGAGGAATAAATGTGTACAATGGCCTCCCACCAACTCTTCCCTTGAGGAACATAGCATAGAGAGGAATGTGACTCGAGATTATAACGGCACACTTGTAAATGAAACCGTGTTTGAGTTTGACTGGAAATCATATATTCAAGACTCAAGTAAGAATTACCATTCTGTGTACTTATTCTTTCAATGTTTGCCTTCTGTCTATTCATGGACTAGTAAAAGATGAACACAAGGAAGTTGTCATCACTTAGAAAATTATCTGATGAAACTTCTTAAAATATTTAAACCTATGTTATTGTTTGGCATTTCTTTCTCCTGGATATCGTTTGTTTGCTTTGACAAGAGCGCTAATGATCTAACCCAGGACTTTGCACAAGTTGAGCTGGTACTGTACTACTGAGCCACACCCCTAGCCATTTGTCTGTTTCTTTTCTTTTTTTTTTAACTTTTGATAGTTGAAAACACCTTTATTTTGCCTTTACTCTTTACTACTGAAATTTGTTGGAAGTGTTCCATTTCACTGTCAGGCGTCGGGGGCTTCACAGATACGGTAGGATAAGATAATCGATAGCACATGAAGACACTAAGTGCCTGTCACCCAGACCTGCTGGCTGCTAAAATTTGACTCCGTCTCTTCTTTTACATTACATTACAGACACTTTTTACCATAATGCTTTAAAGAAAATTCCAGGAAGCATACAGTTTCATCCATGAACACTTTAGAATACAACCTCTAACATAAAGTACAGAGGACTTTAAAGAGAGAATGTGTGTATTTTTACTATACATTTTGAAAGTCCCCTCTGTTTGTCTCCAAAGTAACCATATTATTGCAGTTATACTAGGAAAGGGACTCTGCTTTGTAATCACTATGTTTCTTCATAACCTTGGGCAAATGGTTTTAATGTTTATTTAGGGGGTTCACGATGTTCACAATGTGCTATATTGCCAGTATGTTTCTTTCTTAATAATAAGAAGAAGTGTGTTAAGCAGCTTATCCATGGTTTGCACACGTATAATGTTTAATCTTATAACTATTCTAATTCTTACTGCTTAATACTACTCTCTTTTGTGTTGTCATGTAGGAGGCTAACGAATTCAGTTAGGGAGAATTTTCCTAGAATACTCCATTAGTGTACATTCTCAAATGACAGCCATAACAGTGAAAGAAAATATAGTTTGTGAAACTCCTTTGCTAAATATGACCACTAAAAATTACTATGACAACCTGGATTGTGCAAGGATACAGGGAAATATTGGTGACAACACATGGCTTTGTACATGATGAGATATTTTTTTTGTACACACAGGTACATCCATTCAAACATGTGAACCCACAAAATAAGAGATAATAATTTATTTATAAACATGGGAATCAAAAGTATATCCTGAAATTATTATAATAATTTCTCTTTTATTCCAAAAAGTTTTTTTAAAAAATTTAAATTTATTTATTTATTTTACATCCCAACTGCAGTTTCCCCTCTCTCTTCTTCTCCCAGTCCCTCCCCCGACCTTCCCTCTGCCCACCCCAATCCTCTCCTCCATTTCTACTCAGAAAAGGTCTCCAATCTGTGTCAGGGGTGAGCTCACTTTTGTGTCATGGTCTGTGGCTGGAACAGTCATTGGTTGGCCACTCCTACAATCTCTGCAACACCCTTACTCCAGCACATCTCATAGGCAGGACAGACTGTAGGTCGAAGGTTATATGAGTGGGTTGGTGTCCCAATCCCTTCCCTGGAAATCTTGCCTGGTCACAGGAGATGGTCAGTTCAGGATACATGTCCCCTGTTGCTTAGAGTCTTAGCTGGGGTCATCCTTTTAGATTTCTGGGAATTTCCACATTCCAGGTTTCTGCCTCACCCTAAAATGCCCCATGTATCCAGTCCTCTTTCAGTACTCTCCCCTCCACTGCTCCCCCACCTAGTCCCTCGTGTTCCCATCTCCAACTATCCCCAGTCCACCTACAAAAATCTCTTCTATTTCCCTTCCCAGGAAGATCCAGGCATCCCCCTTGATCCCTCCTTGTTACCTAGCCTCTCTGAATCTGTGGATTGTAGCATGGTTATCCTTTACTTTACAGCTAATATCCACTTATGAGTGAGTACATACCATGATTGTCTTTCTGGAACTGGGTTACCTCACTCGGAATGATTTTTTCCTAATTTCATCCATTTACCTGCAAATTCAATGATGTCATTGTTTTAAACAATTGAGTAATACTCCATTGTGTAAATGTACCATGTTTTCTTTATCCATTCTTCAGTTGAGGGATATCTAGGTTGTTTCTAAATTCTAGTTAATAAGAGTAAAGTTAATATGAACATAGCTGAGCAACTATCCTTGTGGTATGATGTAGCATCCTTTGGTATATGCCCAAGAGTGGTGTAGCTTGGTCTCAGGGTAGATAAATTCCCAATTTTCTGAAAAACCATCCTATTGATTTCCAAAGGGGCTGTACAAGTTTGCACTACCACTAGCAACAGCAGAGTGTTCCCCTTGCTCCACACCCTCTCCAGCATGAGCTGTCACTTGAATTTTAGGTCCTAGCCATTCTGACAGGTGTAAGATAGAATCTCAGAGTCATTATGATTTCCATTTCCCTGATGTATAAGGATGTTCATTTCTTTAAGTGCTTCTCAGCCATTTGAGATTCCTCTGTCGAGAACTCTATGATTATATCTGTACTTCATTTTTAAACTGGATTATTTGCTTTGTTGATGTCTAGTTTTTTGTGTTCTTTATGTATTTTGGAAGTCAGCCCTCTGTCAGATATGGAGTTAAGAAAGATCTTTTCCCATTCTGTAGACTGCCATTTTGTCCTCTTGACAGTGTCCTTAGCTTACAGAAACTTTTCAGTTTCATGAGATCCCATTTTATTAATTGTCGATCTTAGTGTCAGTGCTACTGGTGTTCTATTCAGGAAATTGTCTCCTGTGACAATGCAGTCAAGGCTATTTCCCACTTTATTTTCTTTCAAACTCGTTGTATCTGGATTTACATTGAGATATTTGGTCCACTTGAACTTGAGTTTCATGCAGGATGATAGATATGGATTTATTTGCATTCTTCTACATGCTAACATCCAGTTGTACCAGCATCATTTGTTGAAGATGCTTTCTTTTTTTCAATTGTATAATTTTGGCTTCTTTATCAAAAATCAAATGTTCATCGGTGAGTGGATTTATGTCTGAGTCTTCAATTCCATTCCATTCCATTGATCCACATGTCTGTTTTATGTCAGTACCATGCAGTTTTTATTACTCTTAGAGTTTGAATCAAGGATGGTGATACCTATGGAAGTTCTTTTATTGTACAGGGTTGTTTTAGCTATTCTAGGGTTTTTTGTTTGTTTGTTTTCTTTTTGTTTTTTTGTGTTTGTTTGTTTTTCCATGTGAAGCTGAGTATTGTTCTTTCAAGGTTGGTAAAGAATTATGTTGGGATTTTGATGGGGATTGTTTTGAACCTATAAATTGCTTTTGGTAAAATGGACATTTTTACTATGTTAATCTGACTGATCCATGAGCATGGGAGATCCTTCCATCTTCTGATATCTTCTCCAATTTCTTTCTTCAAAGACTTGAAGTTCTTTTCAAACAGGTCTTTCCCATGTTTGGTTAGAGTAACACCAAGATACTTTATATTATTTGTGGCTATTGTGAAGGGTTGTGTTTCCCTGATTTCTTTATCAGCCCGTTTATCATTGTACAGGGAGGGCTACTGTTTTGTTTGTTTCTGGTTTTTTTTTTGTTTGTTTGTTTTGTTTTTGTTTTAATCTTGTATCCAGCCACTTCACTATTGGTGTTTATCAGTTGTAGGAGTTCCCTAGGAGAATTTTTTGGGTTGCTTATGTATACTATTAAATCATTTACAACTAGTGATACTTCTTCCTTTCCAATTTGTATCCCCTTGATCTCTGCTAGTTGACTTATTGCTCTAGCTAGAACTTATATGAAGAAAGTGGACAGCCTTGTCTTTTTCATGGTTTTAGTGGAATTGCTTTGAGTTTCTTTCCGTTTAATTTGATGTTGGTTGTTGTCTTGTTGTATATTGTCTTTATCATGTTTAAGTATGTCCCGTTTATCCCTGATCTCTTGAAGACTTTTTTCATGAAGAAGTGTTTGGTTTTCCAAAGGCTTTTTCAGGATCTAATGAGATGATTATGTGTTGTTGTTTTTTTTTTCAGTTTGTTTATATGGTGGTTTACATTGATGGGTTTTCGTATGTTGAACCATCTCTGTATCTCTGGAATGAAGCCTGCTTGATTGTAGTGGATATTTTTTAATGTGTTTTTTGATTCGGTTTGCCAGTACTTGTTGAATATTTTTACATCATGTTCATGAGGGAAATTGGTCTGTAATTCTCTTTCTTTGTTGAGTCTTTGTGTGGTTTGGGTATCAGGATGACTATGGTCTCATAAAAAGAATTTGGCAATGTTTCATCTGTTTCTATTTCTTAGAACAACTTGAGGAGTATTGGTATCAGCCCTTCTTTGAAAGTTTGGCAGAGTGCTGAGTTAAAACTATCTGGTCTTGGGCTTTTTTTGTTGGGGGGGGGCTTTTAATGACTGCTTCTATTTCCTTATAGATCTACTTAAATTATTTATACTGATCTTGATTTAATTTTGGTAATTGGTATCTATCAAGACTCCCCATGGAAGGCTATATATTTTCGGAGGTGGGGATGTAGGGTGGGCTGAAGGGGAAGTTTGGGGTGGGGGAGCAGGAGGAGGGATGAGGGAGGGATCTGTGGTTGGTATGAGGAATGAATAAAAAATTTCTTTTTTTTTTAATGAAGAATGCCATTTATTGAAGGTGGGAGGAGGTCTTAAATACAGGCTTATAGCACAATGGGAGAACCCTGGAGGGCTGAAGTTTACTACCATGTTTTACAATCTTGCGTTAACTCCCATTATGCAGGATACACAGACAAGGAACTTCCCTTAAGCATTCAGGAGGGTGGAACCTGGCAGGGAATTAGCATAGGGAGGATATCAAGTTCAAGGTCTGCAAGCAAGGCAACAGTTACCCAAAATGGGAGCCAGGGCCCTACATGTCCCCCTTTTACTAAAAAATGAGCTTCTGACTTAGGTTGTGTGAGACATCAGCAGGTTACCTTACCCATCATGGAAACGCCTACCCAGGCCACACAAGCGCTCTGTCTTAGGTTGGTAAAAAAAAAAAAAAAAAGAAGAAAAAAGAAAAAGAAAAAAAAAAGAAGAAGAAGAAGAAGAAGAAGAAGAAGAAGAAGAAGAGGAAAGAAAATTGTTCATTTCTTTGAGATTTTCCAATTTTGTGGAGTACAGGTTTTTGAAGTATGACCATTATGATTCTCTGGACTTCCTCAGTGTTTATTGTTATGTTCCCTTTTTTTTCTGACTTTGTTAATTTGGATAGTCTCTCTAGTCTTTTGTTAGTTTGAATAAGGGTTTGTCTATTTTGTTGACTTTCTCAAAGAACCAGCTCTTTGTTTCACTGATTATTTATATTGGTTTCTATTTTATTGATTTCAGATGTGAGTTTGATTATTTGCTGCCATCTACTCCTCTTAAGTTTGTTTCTTTTTGTTCTAGAGTTTTCAGGTGTGTTGTTAAGTTGCTAGTCTGAGCTCTTTCCAAATTCTTTATGAAGGCACTTAATGCTATGAACCTTAGTACTGCTTTCATTGTGTCCTATAAGTTTGGGTATGTTGTGCATTCATTTTAAATAAATTCTAGGAAGTCTTTAATTTCTTTCTTTATGTCTTCCTTGACACAGTGGTAATTCAGTAGAGTGTTGTTCAGTTTCCATGAGTTTGTAGCATACTGTTATTGTTGAAATCCAACTTTAATCCATGGTGGTCTGATAGGATGCAGAAGTTTTTTTTTTTTTTTTTTTTTTTTTTTTTTTTCAATTTTCTTGTATCTGTTGAGATTTGCTTTGTGACAAAGCATGTGGTCAGTTTTGCAGAATCCTCCATGAGATGCTATGAAGAAAGTGTATTCTTTTGTGCTTGAGTGAAATATTCTGTAGATATGTTAGGTCCATTTGGGTCATAATTTCTGTTATCTCCAGTAGTTCTGTTTAGTTTTTGTCTATATGATCTTTCATTGGTGAGAGTTGGGTATTAAAGTCTCCCAATATTGATGCATATGGGTCAATGTGTGATTTAAGCTTTAGTAGTGTTTCCTTTACAAATGTGGGTGTCCTTGTATTTGGAGCATAGATGTTGAGAATTGAGATGTCATCTTGGTTGATTTTTTCTTTGATGAGTCTGAAGTGTCTTTCCTAATCTCTTTTGATTAATTTTGGCTTGAAGTCTATTTTGTTAGGTATTAAAGTAGCTAGACTAGTTTGTTTATTGGAGCCATTTGATTGGCTCATTTTTCCAACCCTTTACTCAGAGGTAATGTCTATCTTTGATGTTGAGGCATTTTTCTTGTATGCAAAAGAAGGATGGATCTTATTTTCACATCTATTCTGTTTAACTGTTGTTTTGTAATTTGGGAATTGGTCCATTGATATTTAGAGCTATCAATGACCAATGACTATTGATGCCTATTATTTTGTTATACTTTGATATTATTTTGTCCTTCTTTAGGTTAGGAAAATTTTCTTTTCTTTTCTTTTCCTTTTGAAAAATTTTCTATGATTTTGTTAAAAATATTTCCTTGACCTTTGAATTGATTATCTTCTCCTACTTCTATTTCTATTATTCTTAGGCTTGATCTTTTCATGTTGCTGCATATTTCCAGGTTGTTTTGTGTCAGGAATTTTTTAGATTTAACATTTTCTTTTATTGATGAATCTCTTTCTTCTATTGTATCTTCATCACCTGAGACTCTCTCTCCATCTCTTGTATTCTGTTGGTAATGCTTACATCTGTACTTCCTGTTCATTTACCTAGATATTCCAATTCCAGAATTCCCTCAGTTTGTTTTTTTATTGCTTCTATTTCCATTTTAAGGACTTGAACAGTTTTACTGGTTTCTGTCAACTATTTGTTGTCTTCTTCTTAGTTTTCTTGAATTCTTTAAGAGATTTATTGATTTCATACAATTTTTATTGTCTTTTCCTGGATTTGTTTAAGGGATTTATTCATTTCCTCTTTAAAGACCTTTATCATCATCATAAAGTTGATTTTAAGGTTGCTTTCTTATGCATCAGCTGTTTGGATTACAGTAGTGAGGTGGATGGGTGTTAGCAATGACATATTACCTTGGCTGTTCTTGATTGTATTCTTACAATTAACGTTTAGGCATCTAGCTTTGGAGTTATAGGTCTAGGTACCAATTTCTGGATTTATTTTTGTTGAACAGGTGTTTTCTGCCTTGGTTTCTGTTTCCTCTCTGGCATTCTGGCTGATGTGGCCTGTGGTTGAGCAGAGAATCTCCATCGGCATTGGGGGCTGGACTTCTGATGGCCTGGATGGCCTCTAGTCCAGCAGGGGTTTGCTGCTGAAGTTTAGGGCTAGAGTTCTGGCTATGTGCATAGTCACTGACCTGGCTGGCAGTCCTCTGGGGTTCATCTGGTTTGGCTTCTGTCTAGTTTTCAGGAAGTTGGCCTGGCCTCTGATGAGATATAAGGCTTCCATCAGAGGTGTGTGTTAGAATATGGTCTGATTCCAAAAGTTTTAAAAACCTAAAAACCCTACGCCAGATTCTTCGGTCCATGTTTGGAAATATAAATGATGTTTTCCCCTATTTTCCCTGTGTCCTTTATAATATCATATGTAATGAATTTCTCTGGAAAGTTAGCATTTGGGAAGTATTTTTTTTTTTACAAAAATCCAACAATATTTATTTGGTCCAATAATGATTATTTAACCCAATGTGTTCTGTATTTCTGTCATCCCTATCTATGCATTCAGTAAACTTCATTGAAAGACTACAAAGTTCAATGCAAGCAATAGGGAATAACGAGTGTGGCTTTATTTTTAGTACTGATAATACTTTGAATCAGTGGGTACAATCATAGTGAGTATCCTGAGAATATCATGTGTGTACATGCTACTTGATACATGGTGAGGGGGGTTCTTCATTGTCAGTCTTTGATGGGAAAGAAATGAATGGT
The DNA here is from genome assembly GCF_004664715.2 of Peromyscus leucopus. Taxonomy (NCBI): domain Eukaryota; kingdom Metazoa; phylum Chordata; class Mammalia; order Rodentia; family Cricetidae; genus Peromyscus; species Peromyscus leucopus. The sequence continues at coordinate 43,193,803 of NC_051066.1, read as the reverse complement.
TGAGGAAAGCCTTGAAGACATGGTTTCTTAAGTTGCTACTGAAAGGAAGGAGAGACTTATTAAAACTGAGAAACAGTGATATGATGCAATGTTCACCTATTCTAATTGTTTTTCTAAAATTTTCATTTATTTGTAAAAAATAGGATTTGTTTTCATTCCATTCTAAAATATTTCATTTCATTACAATATTCATATAGTTGATCGAGTTTATGAGTTTGAATCATTATAAGTTACTAGAATTCTAGAATCTGATAAATGTAAATTATGATTAATTTTAAGAATTTACTAATGATATTACATATGGAAGGGAAACAGGAAAATATATCATCTTTTTTATTTTGAAATATGTAGTAATTTTGAGATGCCTCTCATTCTAATCTCCTGCTGGTGACACTTATTTATTTCATGAAAGTAGAAAATACTGAAACATTCCCATAAATGCCCCATGAGTACACATGGTTGTCACTAATTTTACATTAACAATGAAGAAAACCTTGTACCATTGAGTATCAATACCCTTAATATAATAGTAAGATTTGAAGGGAGAAACTCCTGTGTTTAAGTGAATAATGCATTATGCTTAAAATCACTTGAAGAAACTAAGGCCTGACTTCCCTAGTCTTTTAGTGTTTTCCACAGTACAAGTGTGTGTCACGTGACTTTCTTTTTTTCAAACAGGATATCATTATTTCCTGGAGGGTTTTTTAGATGCACTACTGTGTGGAAATAGCTCTGATGCAGGGTAAGCCAATCATTTGTGTGAGATGTGAGTATGTGTGGTTTGTTCCCATATATATGTGTATCTCTTTCTGTAGAACTTCACTGATAACAGCAACTAACTTTATGCATACTAATTTTCAGTTATTATAGTATAAATAAAAAAGGACATAATCTAAATGTTAATAATTTCTTCTGTAAAGCAAGAAGCAATACTTTGATATATGCTATTTCCCTGACATAAGTATCAAGCTATGATTCCGCAGTGAGGAAGAAAGGTTTCTTAGCAACAGCAACACCTAGCAGCTAGTAATATACTATGAAGTCAAAGGTGGGAAATGTATCAGGGAGTTGTGTCCACACCCTTGTGTTTTTTAAGTAGTGACTAGATCATTTTATAAGTATAGGTTTCTACCAGAATAAAAAGACAGCAGAATGTCTTGTCATACTTTCTTTTTCCCCATTTGCAGCCAATGTCCAGAAGGATATGTATGTGTAAAAGCTGGTAGAAACCCTAATTATGGTTACACAAGCTTTGATACCTTCAGCTGGGCGTTTTTGTCCCTGTTTCGACTGATGACTCAGGACTTCTGGGAAAATCTTTACCAACTGGTGAGAATCTGAAAGTAGAAGCATATAAGAATACAAACTGAATCATGAAATGCAAACCAAACATGATATAGTAGAGAAAGTATGACTTGAGATCAGAGATGTGGGCTTCTCTATCCTGTTGATTACAATACATATTGAATGGAGTAAAGCCAAAAAGAGTGATTCTGTTCTGTTTCTCCATGACTCAAATGCTATTTCTCATTCTTCTTAGACACAATTTCTCCTGCACAAAAGACAAATCTCCCTTCAGCCCTGTCTCCTTCTCAAGTATTATCTCTTTCTTTTGATCTCTTCTATGAAAGGCTCAGGTTTTGATGGAGGTGCCCATCATTTTCCATCAACTGTTTTAGTCTTGGTGAATCCAAGAATCCCTTACAATGATTATGACTGTATAAGTCAAAGAAGAACAGAGATAGAGGTTAAAGAAATAGTGAAGTGACACAATTGTTAATTTTGTCAGAGTTCTGCCAGACACACAGTCACCAGGTACTGAAATAATTGTGAAAGTAATTCTGATATTCTTGTTTCTAGACATTGCGTGCTGCTGGGAAAACATACATGATATTTTTTGTGCTGGTGATTTTCCTGGGCTCATTCTACCTGATAAACTTGATCCTGGCTGTGGTAGCCATGGCCTATGAGGAACAGAATCAGGCCACCTTGGAGGAGGCTGAACAGAAAGAGGCGGAGTTTCAGCAGATGTTGGAGCAACTTAAGAAGCAGCAGGAGGCTGCACAGGTACTAAGCAGTTCAAATGGGTCTTGTTCCACAACACAGACTTTGCTTCTCTCCTTATATCTGCTTGGATTTCCCAAGTTCCTCTAAGCTGCCCTGCCATGGGCCAATGTAGCTTTATTTATCAACCAATCAGATCAACACATATTCACAGCATACAGAAAGACATCCTACAGCACTTTCCCTTTTCTATCTAATCAAAAAGGGAAGGTTTTAACTTTAACATAGTAAAATTACATATAATAGAACAAGTTATCAAGCAGGAATTGCAGTTATAATATCTAGTTCATTTGTATTTGACAAAATTAAAGAAAATATTCTATCTATCCCATATTTGTGAGTCTAAGGTTTCATATCTAATTTATCTTTTATCACAACCAAGGCAAATTATAATTGTAACTAGTCTTCAACTACAAGACCCCAGAAGGATATAATATTACCTAAGTAAACAGGAAGTGCATTGTAAGCAACTTCCAAAAATCTAAAATGACAGAGACAGCTGGCTACCTGGATAGTCACCCAAAATTCCTCTGTAATGTTGGGGCATCCATCTTCAGTCTAGAGTTTTTTAGTTACTTCTGTATTTTGTAGAATATTTGTCAGTCTCCTCTGTGAAGCAGGAAACTGAAGGACTATCTCGCCTTGTTTTGGCAAAATTTAGTGGTCATGTTTCCATGGTTCCTGCATGTCCAGTCGATTCATTTTGTCAAGTAGTCCAGGCAAAAATAGTTTCTTGCCCAAATGGCTAACTTTTGCCATAAGGAAAATAAACTCCATATTGGAGTTTCTTCAATGCTCATCATCGTCTTTGAAATAAATCTGTGCTATCAGGAGCAGGCATGTCTCATTGTCCAGAAATGCCTGTTTTTAAAACATTTTAAATGCCATACTTTATAGGTCTTTGAAGTATTTGAAGATTACCTATCTAACTGAAATATAACGATGTATACCTAGAAAACTTAACATGACTATAAGTTTGATTATCATAGATGATTAACTATTAATCTGTATTTCTTAATTATACATTCCAATTTTAAATGAGCTGCATAAACATAATATGTTAAGCAAGAGTAGAAATATATATATAGTATAACAAAATTAACTTTAAATTTGTATCAATACACTAAAATCCATAGCAATGTAAAACATTTTAAACAAGTCGTTGCTCTTTGAAAGTAGATTCAACAATCTACCCTTTTATTCTATCATATCTATATAATATCTCCTTTTTGGAAGTCGCTTGTTTGCACTTCCTGTTTACTCAGTTAATATCATTTCCTTCGGGGGTCTCTGAGGGAGCTGAAGATTAGATAGTTATAATTATAGTTTTCCTTGTTAAGAAATTCAGAAAAGAAACTCACTAAAGAAGTGTAAAGTTTATAAGTTCAAAAGACATCAAAAAACAGTTTTTGGTTGGTAATGCAAATTAGGATAGAAGGTGAATTAGATACAATCCTTTGGATTCACAAAGATAGTATAGATAAAGGAGTATTTTCTCTGAATTTGTCAAATGCAAATGGCTACACATTGTTGATGTAATTATTGCCTGTGTATATTGTATATAGTTATTGCACTTATTGTATATTATTTTTCTTTTATTAGTCATAAACTTTTTTATTTTAGACCAAAAAAAAAGGAAATGTGGTGATATTTTATTTGTGCTCTAACAAAATAAAGCTAGCCTGAAAATCAGAAGGAGGAGCTAGCCACGAGTTAACCATAGAGGTCTGTACAGACAGACAGGAAGTGGTAGAGCTGGACAGAGAGAGGAAGTGAGAAGGCAGAGTGGAGAGAGGAGCTCACTCTTTTTCAGCAGAGGATTTCATAGGGGTAAGACTTGTGGCTTGCTGCTCTGCCACTCTGATCTTTCAGCCTTTACCCCAATATCTGGCTCTGGGTTTTTTTTTTATTATTATTAATAAGACCATTTAACAATCGTATTACAACTAATAGAATAAAATTTTATTCAAATCAAATTTTATTCAGAGCCATCTTGATCATACAGAAAGGGTTCCTTCAAGCATGCTTATTCTTTTACCACAGTTCTATATTGAGGATATTGTGGGAATAACAATAACTAAAAAGTGCAGCTTCATAACAAACAAGTTGTGACCACACAGTGTTTTTCTTCTCTCATACTCTTACAACTAGGGAGAGCCACTGTTGAGATGAAGGTGGTTGGGGCGGCTTTTGGAAATTGACCACCTTCTGTTGCTTAGTGGAAAGTTATCGACCCCCCCTCCTTCTTGTGAACAATAGTATTATGGAGGAGTGAGGAAGGGGAGGGGATACCTTTCATAACTTCGACTGATACTATATGGAAGTTATTGAACACTTTCAGAAACTGGAGAAGACCTGAGCTTGCTATCACATTTCCAACTTCGGATAGGATCTTGAATAACTCTTCAGTTCTTCTTCCATGATCCAGTTTGTTTTTCAGAAAAAAATGAAGATGATGGCCATTAAATACTAATTACTAGAATAGATTGAGTCCTATGGGTTTTTTTTTAAATGCCCAATGAATCTTTATGAACATGTGATCAATGTAGTACAATGCAGATTTCATAAATGTTACCGTGAGGGAAAGTAGATTATTTCTGAAAGTCATTGTTAGTTAAAAGAAAGAAGAAAAAATCCCCTTCTCACCCAGGAAACATCTTCTAGATAATATTTGCCTCAGTTAGCTAGTATTTTGTAAATGATGGCAAAACTTGAGCAACTTGAAGAAAGCTCTTAAGCAGTCTTTTCTTGTACCACACTAAAACGCTTCCTCCTCTATATAGCAGGCGGCAGCTGCAACTGCCTCAGAACATTCCAGAGAGCCCAGTGCAGCAGGTAGGCTCTCAGATAGCTCTTCAGAAGCCTCCAAGTTGAGTTCGAAGAGTGCTAAGGAAAGACGGAATCGGCGGAAGAAAAGAAAACAGAAAGAGCAGTCTGGAGGGGAAGAGAAAGATGAGGATGAATTCCACAAGTCTGAGTCTGAAGACAGCGTCAGAAGGAAAGGGTTTCGCTTCTCCATAGAAGGGAACAGACTGACCTATGAAAAGAGGTACTCTTCCCCACACCAGGTACGTACTGCTGAGTCCTCTGATGAAGAATTGAAACAGACGTAGGAGTTTTCATCAACTGAATGGACTATTGTTGCATTATGCTTAAAACTGCTTCTTCTCCATATAGTTATGTGAAAGCTTTACTTCCCTCCACACATACGCAAATATGTTCCTAGATGCTTTTGAAATAACAGAAGGTTCGAAGTCAGGTGAACTGAATTTTCACGTTGGATGTGCCTTCTGGTAATTGCCTGTAATTAATGATATTTAATCTTCCAGTCCTTGGATATTCTAAAAACATCCACAAAATGTAGACTAGGAGTTAGCTACTCAGAAATATGCCTTTGGCTAATTAACAACACTATGTTGGTTTTCTTCCAATAACTTGTTCATCAACTGTCCTATGAACTTCTGAAAATACTTGTTACAGTAAACTTCACAGAAAAGTGCACCAATCAGAATTTCAGAATGTTTAACTTCTGTTTCTACAGATATCCCATTTTACAGGTGAATCAGTGAGAACTGCTGTAGGAATTATCTGAAGGGAAAGAGAAGTGAAAATCAGTCACAGCTGTGCTGTCCGTGTTCATCACCAATGGATTTATACATGGAGAGATTCTTAAGGGTGTTTCTCTTTAAACTTGAGAGATAGTGACTGGGTATTTGTCTCCCGTTATCTTTAGGCTGCATGCCAGCTATCTATTATTTAATATCAATGGCTAGAAACAATAATGTACAAAGATAATTTAATTTCATCTGAATGCCTATGAATTATATTAATCTTGCAAAACTATTTCAATGGGCTGTTTTAATATTATTTTACTTTTTGTTGTTTGTGTTAACCCTTCAGTCACTGCTGAGCATCCGTGGTTCCCTGTTTTCCCCAAGACGCAATAGCAGAACAAGCCTTTTCAGCTTTAGAGGGCGAGCAAAGGATGTGGGGTCTGAGAATGACTTTGCTGATGATGAGCACAGCACCTTTGAGGATAATGAGAGCCGGAGAGATTCACTATTTGTTCCCCGAAGACATGGAGAACGCCGCAACAGTAACCTGAGTCAAACCAGCAGGTCATCCCGGATGCTGGCGGTGTTTCCAGCAAATGGAAAGATGCACAGCACAGTGGATTGCAACGGTGTGGTTTCCTTGGTTGGTGGACCCTCAGTTCCTACATCTCCAGTTGGACAGCTTCTGCCAGAGGTGATAATAGATAAGCCAGCTACTGATGACAATGTAAGAAAGTTTTACATAGCTCAGGCATGGCTGGCCCATGATTGCTGCACCAGCCAGTGTTTCTACAGAATGGAACTCTTGAGAATGATTCCTGGTTGGTCAAGCTGAGAATGCCCTGCATCTTGTAACACCTTTAATAGACTAACCAACTAAACCTTAAAGCCTCAGCACTCCTTGCACAAATGTGAATGCATTACCTACTGTATATGCTAAGGATTAATTGAACAATAAAGAATGCCTTGGTTGATTTGCTATGTACCCATACTGAATTTAGATATGGAGACATCACCCCTAATGCCCTATTATAAGAGTAAATAAATGGCTTTTAAGTGTAAAGGGTGTATAGTAAATCTTCCCATCAGACTCTTTATTTTTATCTTTGTTTTAGTTCAGATTTTCAAAAACACTGTGCATAGATAGCTTCATCATTATCTAAAATTTCCAGGGTTGATATTTATTGTACTAAAAATGCTGATATAGGTATTCACAAAGCCAATCTACACAAAGGGACACCAATAAATTATTAATCCCGATAAAATAATTGTCTGTGTAACAAAGGAGTATTGTGTGTTTGTTACTGTACATTCAGACAAGAACTTTCCAAACAAAGGATACTTCCTCCTAAACTGTACACTCACTTGGAATATATCAGCATGATGAGCATGACTATGTTTAAATGGGATGACTTATTGCTTTGGTACCCTGGATGAAACTGTTGACCCTGCATCATATGTATGGATTTTTAGAATATACTTTGTATTATCAATAACCATCTATATCTTATATCTATAAAATGAGATTACTACAGCTAAGTGTGCTTATAGTCTTTGGTATTTTCTTAAAATGAAATGGCTACTTTCTCAAAATGGCTTGACCATCTATATGACTTTTTAAGGCATTAGGATTTAACAATTTGTTCTTTAATTAAAAACAAATTAAATATGCCTATGACAATCTTTACCAACTATATTATAATCACATGTCACATATTTCATAAAATTATAAAACCAAGGGGGTCAAACATTTAAATTTTCTTTTATGACTATATGATTAGCAGTTTAAATATTCCAGGTTAATGATCCAATAAGTCACCAAGATCTGCCATCAGCAATTAAATATGAAAATGCACGGTGCATGTGTTTCATGAAAATCACTGTCTCCATTTATTTGTGTGCCATATTGCTCAAGTTAATCATTTAATGCCTCAGCATTTTCTTTACAGGGAACGACCACTGAAACTGAAATGAGAAAGAGGAGGTCAAGTTCTTTCCATGTTTCAATGGACTTCCTAGAAGATCCTTCCCAAAGGCAAAGGGCAATGAGTATAGCCAGCATCTTAACAAATACAGTAGAAGGTTTGTAACAAACCCCACCACCATTATTTCAATAAACTTTCATTATCTTACTGGAGTCAAATATCTCTACTTATGTGTTGGCAATTACACTCACAGGAAAAAAAAGGAAAAAAGAAATGCCCTACTATTAAATGAGTGGTCACGCATTCTGAAAGTGTTGAATATTAAATTCAATGTGCTGGACTCTGAACTCTTAATATCTTAGTAGTACATGTGAAGAGTGAGAGATTTCTAATTCATCAGTCAGAAATCCTCTGTTGTAATTAGCTACAAATTTCAGCAACATGGTTCCTTCAGTCATGATCCAAAATAATTTTAAGATTAGAGAGACAAATAAGTCATTTCCACAAAATAAAAGCATATTTAAATGATGATGTATCACATTAATCCTTGCCCTAAATCTTACAAATGAGCAGCCTGTCAGTAACACAGGATTTAGCACAGAGTGAATTACCCAAAGCTATGTTCCTGTTGAAAGTTCACCTATATGACCAACAAGCTTACTAGCGGCCAAGTGTTAAGAAGCAGGGTCTATGTGAAAAAGGAAAATGATTTATTTCTTACCTCTACTATATGTACATGTCTGATGGTATCTATATTATTATATCAATTATATCTTTGCAGTAAACAGAAATATGCTTGCTACTGAAAGTATGTTTAGTGGTTCTAAAATAAATATTTGCACTTAGGAGGTAGTCATTTAGCCTTCTTCCTTCTTTTTTTTTAAATCTAGAACTAGAAGAATCAAGGCAGAAATGTCCACCCTGTTGGTATAAATTTTCCAACATATTCTTAATTTGGGACTGTTCCCCATATTGGCTTAAAGTCAAACATATTGTCAACCTGGTTGTGATGGACCCATTTGTTGATCTGGCCATCACCATCTGTATTGTGTTAAATACCCTTTTCATGGCCATGGAGCACTACCCAATGACGGATCATTTCAATCATGTGCTTACAGTAGGAAACTTGGTAAGCATACAAGAAGGTAAATGTGTTCAGTATTCAAATTTTCTGCTTGGGATACTGTTTACTACATTTAGTGGCTTATTAGCACTCTTTCAACCACAATTCCTACATCCCTAAGGCAATTACATCCAGCTGTCTGTGAGCACTGCTTTTTGAGAAATAATAGCCTTTAATGTCTGTGAAAAAACTGAGAAATAGGCATAGACCTGCAATAATGACTAAAAAGTCAATAATGATGTTTCCAAAGTTTTGAAAAAGTGAAGTGTTTCAGAATTTAAGGCCATGTTTTTCTTTGAGTGATAGCATCACTGTGTCCTTACTCTAGACAGTTCAAATAAGGTCATGTGTTCTTTCAAAGTGATCAACAACATAAAAGTGTCTCCATTTTTTCTCCTTCTGGAGTCTAGGAAGTCTATGTTCTGTTTCATAGATCTGTTCTAGATACAGATCATGAAATATTGAAAAGGCCCAGTGCATTTTGTATATATGATCATTAAGCCCATTTTTAGTCAATGTTTCCACTTAATACTCTCCTTTTTTATTTTAAAACATAAGTTATTAAAATGTTTTCCAGCTGAATCAACTTAGAAATCTCAGTTTTTATTTGAAGGAAGAACCATATAAAGTATGACATGCTTTTAATACAGTATTTAGGAGGAATTTTAGGATTTTACAAATATAGAAAATTAAAATATGCATATCCTATAGTGTATTTGTATTTTTAAATCTCTACTATTTACATTATGGAAATATACTTTTTATGCATGTAACTAATTGTAATGATAGTGATGATCACATTATAATACAAGATACACATTAACAATAACTATCTCATTTGAAGGAAATAAGAATAATCTTACAAATAACCTGTTTATGAAAATCTTGTCATCTAGGTTATATGAAGTCTGGAAATAAAGGCAATTTAATGGAATGAATAGTATCAATTTAATGGAATGCATAGTATCAATTTAATGGGATAATAGTACCAATTTAATGGAATGAAGTATCAAAATCATGCATTGGTGCTCAAATTCTAATTTAGCCATTTTCTAGTTGGTTGATAAAAGAGGGACATTTTAAACACCTTGAAATATTGTTTTCTTCCCCTGTAATAATTATGGTATTTACACTACCTGGTTACTGGAGCTTCTGTGAGGGTAACACAGTAAACTAATGCAACCCAGCCTTTTCAACTAAATTTTCCTCTACTAGTAAGATAGTAATAGGATCAGTAATGGAAAAGTAGCCTAAGCCTTTTATCCTAAGGAAAATATGTTATATTTATCATTATTATTATCTGATAGAATTTGAGTAATTTTGTTTTGATCTTAGGTTTTTACTGGGATCTTCACGGCAGAAATGTTCCTGAAAATCATTGCCATGGACCCGTACTATTATTTCCAAGAAGGATGGAATATCTTTGATGGTTTCATTGTGACACTAAGCCTGGTAGAACTTGGCCTTGCCAATGTGGAAGGACTGTCCGTTCTCCGTTCATTTCGACTGGTAAACAAGAGAGTGGCAATAATAATTGTTGCCGGGTGGTGGTGGCACACGCCTTTAATCCCAGCACTTGGGAGGCAGAGGCAGGCGGATCTTTGTGAATTCCAGGCCAGCCTGATCAACAGAGTGAGATCCAGGAAAGGCGCAAAGCTACACAGAGAAACCCTGTCTTGAAAAACCAATAATAATAATAATAAAATTGTTTTCCCCAATGGTGATCTTTCATAACACTTCCATAGACTTTCCCACATAACCACTATTAACATCTTAAGTTTTTGTGTAACCTGAGGCTTCTAAATGGGAATGATATCTCTCCAGGTATTTATTTCAAAAACAGCTTTATTCTGAAAAGTTTAGTCATGTAAACTTCACTAGTATTACCAGTTATTAGTTTGCAGTGCTGGGTTACATAACACAGAATCTTGCACATGCTTTGACGTTGAGCCATCACTAGTCCTGTCATGTGACTGCTAATGTTTTGGTTGCTATGTTGACAAAGTATTGTTCCTAATGACTTGTACAATTAATGTTTTCAAACTGAAGAAGTATTCTTAACAGAAATGGTCAATATTTTCATAATAACTTGAAAGTGCAAATAGCCTTTGGTAGCAGTGGATGACATTCACATAAAATGTATGCACGTAATTCTAATTCTAGGAAATCTATTCCATCAAAAACTAAAAAGTTCAAAGGACTATTAAGCATATGCATTGATTCATATACATTGCCCTGAAGATCAAAGAGGAGTCATAGTAAACATTCCAGTTTTACAATATATGTGTATTTACTTATAGCTTTACCCCAATGTAATAATAATAGATACAAATATTTTTTTCTATTTACATCAGGCTCAATGTAATGTTACTTAGAACATTCTTGACAAATGAGTTTTTTACAGAAATTATTCACATCCACATGTTAATAAGACAGTATGAAATTTGGTGGGTCTCAGAGAAACAAATTAAAGAACACAGGTTCCAATATACAATTAAGAATTCACTTTCAAAGAAGATGATCTATATAATTAAATGCTGGAAATGTTAGATTCTTTCTGGGAGGATCCAAATGTTAATCATGAATCTGATAAAGTTAGAGCAAGATATTATAGGAGGATTTTTAGGGGTGTGTAGTGCTAGCCTTGGACCTCATAGCTGCACTCAAGATAGGGAAATGTTCTGTCAATGAACTGCACCCCCTTATTCCTTAGTAAGTCTCACTATAATGCTTATGAATGTCATAATGTATATTAATTTGTTCTCATTTTCTAGCTCCGAGTGTTCAAGTTGGCAAAATCCTGGCCCACACTGAATATGCTCATTAAGATCATTGGTAACTCGGTGGGCGCACTGGGCAACCTGACCCTGGTGTTGGCCATCATTGTCTTCATTTTTGCCGTGGTCGGCATGCAGCTGTTTGGCAAAAGTTATAAAGATTGTGTCTGCAAAATTGCCAGTGACTGCAAGCTCCCACGCTGGCACATGAATGACTTCTTCCACTCCTTCCTGATCGTGTTCCGTGTGCTGTGTGGAGAGTGGATAGAGACCATGTGGGACTGCATGGAGGTTGCTGGCCAAGCCATGTGCCTTACTGTCTTCATGATGGTCATGGTGATTGGGAACCTTGTGGTATGTATGCAAATTAGATATGCCTTTAAGATATATATTAATAGCATAACAGAGTGGTACTACTTTTATTAAAACTAACTTTTATCATCATTAATTTTTAATGCCTCTGATCTTAGATATGTTCATATTCTCATTCTGAAACAAATACTATCACAATATACTATGGTAATATAGAAATACAGTTTTAAAATGTATGCACACTAACATTATCTATGATTTTTATCCTCAACTCCATCTTATGTCAATCATTTCATCACATTTATTTTACAAATTGCATAGAATTATTAAAATTTGTCATAAATCTGCCACGTGTGTGTGTGTGTGTGTGTGTGTGTGTGTGTGTATAGCTGTGTGTGTGTGTGTGTGTGTGTGTGTGTGTGTGTGTGTGGTCTTTTGCTATAGAATAGTGTTGACAAGAATGGTCACTGCTGGCAAATGCCTTTAATGCCAAAACCCAGGAAGTAGAGGCAGGTGGATCTCTGTGAGCTCCAGGCCAGCACAGCCAGGACTACACAAAGAAACCCTGTCAAAAAAAATGGTTAATGAATGTTTTGAGAACTTAAGATTTTAATTCTAAATTTGGTAATAATCATGATTTTATTTCTGTTAACAGCCAACAGCATAAAACCACGAAGAAAGAAATGCCAAAGTATATATAAATGAATATTTTCAAATATTAATGATTTTTAAATTTAAAACTGGTTACACTATATCAGTAAATTTCTTTTCCTTTACTCATACAACTTTACATATAATGATAAATTAATTCATTCAAATTCTTCATGTGTGGGAAATCTTCAGAGCAATAGGAAGAATGCTTTCGTTTTATAGAGAAGGAGCCATATCACAAATTCTGAGTGCCCAACATTTTTTCAGGACTGGGTGTTGAACCCAATGCCTCATGATATGCAGCATGTGCTCTGATCTTAGACCACCTGACTTATAGTGACTGCTGTGTCTTTGCTCATATGGCTTTAGATTATTTCTACACCTAAGGTAATAGTGATCTTTGTTCTTCTCTGTGTTTTGGTGAATGTGTACCTATGTCTATTTTCAAGGTCCTGAACCTCTTTCTGGCCTTGCTTCTGAGCTCATTTAGTGCAGACAACCTTGCAGCCACTGATGATGACAATGAAATGAACAATCTTCAAATTGCTGTGGACAGGATGCACAAGGGAATAGCATATGTAAAAAGAAAAATATATGAGTTTATCCAGCAGTCCTTTGTTAGGAAACAGAAGATTTTAGATGAAATTAAGCCACTTGATGATCTAAACAACAGAAAAGACAATTGTATATCTAACCACACAGCAGAAATTGGAAAAGATCTGGACTGTCTGAAAGATGTGAATGGAACCACAAGTGGCATAGGGACTGGCAGCAGCGTGGAGAAGTATATCATTGATGAGAGTGATTACATGTCATTCATAAACAACCCCAGTCTCACCGTGACTGTTCCCATTGCTGTGGGAGAGTCTGACTTTGAGAACTTAAACACAGAGGACTTCAGCAGTGAATCAGATCTAGAAGAAAGCAAAGAGGTAAGATTCTGTAAATTGGGGAGGTGAAAATGTATACATTTATATATGTACAAATATATATGTGGATTGTATTGTCTGCATTGATGATTTGTAGAACATTTTTGGATATCGTCAAATATTATTTTATTGAGAGACCAAAGATTTAATCACAGGAAGATGAGTGACAAATCAAAGTATAAAATACTGATGTGTGATTTTTCTCATCCTTATTAAAGAATATCTGTTAAATTACTAACAAATAGTAAACAAAAAAAGCATCATTATAAGGCTACTTAATCCTTACAATTAACAAAGGAAGAGCATGTTATTGTAACTTTTCCAGTAAAAAATAAATAAAAATAGCTTTGGTGCTTAAGAATGAAGGTAGAACCTGGAGCCTTTGATATAAGTGTTCATATTTTTTCTGTGTATCACCTCAGCTCAAATACATAGAAGTGAACTTTCAAAAGAAGTGGTCCACACCATTCCTCACAATAAAATTACATTATGTTGTAGTTCTGTGTGGGCTAAAATAGCACTGTGCTCTGAGCTGGATGACTTACATAACTAAAATCTATTTATTCACAATTCTGGAAAGTAGACAATTCAAGACCATGGTATCACAGGGTCAGTTTTTGGTGAGGGCCATCTCCTAAGGTTGTAGATGGCCACCTTCCTTGAGTCTTTACAAAGATTGTCTGTGATATGTGCACACGAACAGAAATAGATCTGTGGTCTCTTCCCCAACTTTTAAGGGCTTCACTCTATTGGATTACAGCCTTAACTTCATGATTCATTTGCTCTGTAAGGCTCATTAACAAACCCCACCTTCAGATATATAGATGGTTTCATTATTTGAAGATGGAACAGAGGACAGGTGGGTGAATACAATTCAATCCATGAGATCTTACTTTAAAATATTAACCTAAAACATTAGTGGATATTAGGGCTGTCCCTGACTTGGACTGACTTACTATTACTATTTCTCACCAACCAATGCATTCTTATTTACTGTGTTGCTGAATATGGTGTTCAGTAGTTTGTGTGTTGTGAATGTATTTTTTACTTATATTTTCAACTTACAGTGTGCTTTCTGGGATATAACAATGGTATCATACATTAAGGAAAGGGACAATTTTGTAAGACAATTCCAAAGAAATCTAAAACAAGGAATCTGTGGTTCAAGCTTTGATGGAAGTCCCCAAAACAGTACAGCATCTTTAGAGTTTCCATAGTCCAAATACTTTAAAGACATCAGTATGTCAATGACAGTCGATTCCTCACAAAAATTTGCTGGCATATACACCATGATCAAGAGAAACCATGGGGTATTTTGGTAGGTAGTTGTCTGGGGAGGATACCATAGGCATATGATATAATTTAGGCTATTGAGTATGTCAATTTAATAATGACTCAAGCTTTTATAACAAGTTTTTGTGTCAAGTGGATATCTCCCACTTTTAGGAGTAGGGGCTGGTATTGAAACTAGCAATGGCTGCATTGAGATATTTGGGGGATTTGTAGTGAAAGAAGGGGAAGAAACAGCACAGAGACACAAGAGTGGGAAAATCCTGACTACAATGTCCATGTAAATGGATTTGAAGTGTTAAAAAAAAAAAAAAAAAACAGCCGGGCAATGGTGGTGCACGCCTTTAATCCCAGCACTCAGGAGGCAGAGCCAGGTGGATCTCTGTGAGTTCAAGGCCAGCCTGGGCTACAGAGTGAGTTCCAGGAAAGGCACAAAGCTACACAGAGAAACCCTGTCTCAAAAAACCAAAAATAAATAAATAAAAATAATGCATCTTCCTTCCCACACTCCAAATCCATTTCCTCCATTTAAAATGCTTTGCCAAGTATTTTAACCCATTGAGTCAATAATAACTGACAAACAGAGTATCAGGAGTCTCATGTATATGTGTCTGCATATATGTATCAGTTCAGTAAAAGGCTAAGATTTAAAATAGATCATGCTCTGCTCATACGTCGGCACACACTCAGTTTATAGATGAGTGCCTTCTCTGTTGCATCTCTATGTGAATGCAACAGTGTATTACATACCTTTTGACCATGGCATGCCAGATTGATTTATTTTAATCACTTCAAAGTTAAACTCTCATTAATATCAATAAATAAGATCCCTGTAAGAAATCTGGTCTCAGATTAAAAACATTTTGTGTTGAAAGTTAAAGCTGAGCACAAGAAGAAACCATCCAATCCATTCCTCCCACAGACACACCGAGCATGCTTTGCTTGCTCTGTGTTGTGTTTTTTCACCTTCAAGGTCAAAATCACTTTCTGTACCAGAGAACATCTTTAAAAGCAAGAAACGTGGCATAAATCCACTGTGAAGGGAAAATGCTCTTAGCATCAAGATTGCAGTTTTAAGTGATTTTGGAATACCCTAGTGGGAAAGGCAAAGTGCGTATTTCAAACACAATGCGGTTTGTACATTCCTTCATCTCAACTCTTAAGCGAGCCTGCCAAGTATATATGGATCCCATAGATCAAAGGACACGTGTATAATTTAGCTCCTGGGGTTCACGTGTAAAAATATACACAGTCTGTAATTAACTAGTCCATTTGGGATTTAATAAGTTAAAGATTTATTAATTGCCTAATAAATGCCAAAATGGATCTAAAATATTTTATTAATCTCAAAACAGTGAGAATTAGTACTTTACATTCAGAGTAAAACTTAATAGCAATTTAAGAACAGAAAAAGAAGACCAATTTACCTTCTTAAATTTTAAATTAATAAAATTTTTGTTTGAAAAACATTTGGGTTTAAATGTTACCCAGTATCTTTAGAATGTTGTTGGAAACATGTTTTGTGTGCAGAGTTGACGTGAGCCCTTCCCTAGCAGCTAAAGAGCTTTCCTCCGTATTTGAGTGGTAGTACTATATCAAACAAATGACTGCATTCATTCACTTTTAATTTTGACAATGAGAAAAATAAAAATATATTGACAAGCATATGTTTGCTTTTATGGTTTAGATACAATGTTTTTATCCTGTGCTTAAAATGTGAATAACAAATTAAATAAAGACATTGCGACTCTTAATGACACAACAATGAAGGTGAAAGTAAGAGAATTTTTCCAAATTTACATTTATCTCCTAAGTATTAGTATTTTTAATGTGGGCATTATTTGTAAGTGTCCGTAAGAGGTTTACAAAAGTTAACTGTTTATTCAAACTCAAAATAAAGCATAGTAAATTCAGAAGAGCAGAGAGAGAGAGTGAACAGGGTCACCCCACCTCAGGTCAGGTAAACTAATTAATGCAAATTAGAAATAGAATTCTGTCTGTCAACTAAAGGAGGACAGGCCTTTATGTAACCCAACTTTTGGTAAACACGGTTGAGTTTTTGTGTTTCCAATTACACACCAATGTTTATCTTGTTTTCATTTTTCTTTTTTTGATCTTACTGTCCTGTTATGTCCTCATTACAAAGAAATTTTCCAATAACTCAAAAGAATAAAGTATGAGTAGAAATAATTTAAAGCTCAGATTGTCTTTATGAATTAGGATGCTGATATAGAAATAACAAGAAAAATCTGTCAGTCTGTGTATATTCTTTTAAAAAAAAACATGTAAGAGTGAAAACCTTATGTAAGCATATCCTAAAAAGTTAAAATATGAATGTGAATATAAATATATTACAAGTGAGTCTTATTGAAGTGGGTATCTGTAGTTGGAGTTTTCTCCAGTCCCACTCAGGCCCACAAGCTGCTCAGACCCAAGTACACTCACAGACTTATATTACTTATAAACTGTATATCATGGCAGGCTTCTTTCTATCTAGTTCTTATATTTTAAATTAACCCATTTCTATTAATCCATAAGTTGCCACATTGCTTGTGGCTTACCTGTACTTTACATTTTGTTTCTCATGGGGTGGCAGCTGACAGCATCTCCTGACTCAGCCTTCTACTTCCCAGAATTCTCCTCTCTCTTGTCCCACCTATACTATACTTCTTGCCTGGCTACTGGCCAATCAGTGTTTTATTTATCAGTTAATCAGAGCAACACATTCATAGCATACAGAGCCATATCCACAGCACTTCCTCTTTTCTTTCTCTTATTTTCAAAAAGAAAGGTTTTAACTTTAACAAAGTAAAATTACATATAACAAAACAATTATCAAGTAAGAATTACAGTTACAGTATCTAGTCTATTTGTATTTGGCAAAATTAAAGAAGATATTCTATCTATCCTATATTTGTGAGTCTAAGGTTTTATATCTAATTTATCTTTATCATAACTAAGGAAATTGTGACTATCTAGTCTTCAGCTACATCAAGGACCTCAGAAGGATATAATATTACCTGAGAAATGGGCGAAGGACGCAAGCAACTTTTGGCAGTCTTCCGAGAGTAGACAGAGAAAGCTGGCAGCCTAAACAGTCATCCAAAGTTCTGTAAAGTTGGGGCATCTGTCTTCAGTTCACAGGCCTAGAGTCTCTCAGTCACTTATCTCTGTGTCCTGTAGAATGTCTGGCCATTTCCTCTGCAAAGCAGGAGCCTGAAGGACCATTTTGCCTTGCAAAGTTCAGTGGCCACCTTCCTATAGGTCCTGCATGTCCAGTCGATACATTTTTTCAAGCTGTCCAGGCAAGAACAATTTTCTTGCCCAAATGGCTATTTTTGCCAAGAAGAAGATGAACTCCATATAGAGTGTCTTCGATGCTCATCTTTCCCTTTGAAGTAAATCTGTGCTGCCAGGAACAGACTTGTCTTACTGTCCAGAAAGTCTAAATTTTTTTGTTGTTTTTTTTAAAGATTTATTTATTCATTCATTTATTTATTTATTTATTTATTTATTTATTTATTTATTTATTATGAACACAGAAGAGGGTGCCAGATCTCATTTCACAATGTTGTGAACCACCATGTGGGTGCTGGGAATTGAACTCAGGGCCTCTGGAAGAGCAGTCAGTGCTCTTAACCTTTGAGCCATCTCTCTAGCCCCCAGAAAGTCTAAATTTTTAAAACATTTTAAATGCCATATTCTGTAGGTCTATGAAGTGTTTGAAGATTACCTACCTAATTGAATTATATCTATGTATACCTAGAAAACTTAACATGAGTATAAGTTTGACTATCATAGAAGACTAATTATTAATCTGTATTTTTAATTATCCATTACAATCTAAATGAGTTACATAAACATAATACAGTATATTACATAAACATGTATATAGTATAACAAAATTAAGTTTAAACTTGTATCAATAAACTAAAATCTATACTAATGTGAAACACTTTAAACAAGTTGTTGCCCTTTAAAAGTAGGTTCATTAATCTACCCTTTTATCCTATCATATCTATATTCTATATTTCTATACCAGGTATCTATTTGCCTTCTACATAAAATGACATCTTGAAAATGTGTCAAAAATTAAAATAATGCCTTGGGTTGGGTTCTTGCGATTTTCAGTCCAGGCATTCTCAGATAAGTCTTTTTCTTAGAACAAGGAAAATAGTACTTAGTTCCATCAAATAAATCATCTTTGTTTTCTTTTAAAGGCAGAATAAGTGAAAACAGTGGTCCTGATGAAAAAGATGCTATGGTTGGAAAGAAGTAAAACTGGCTATTGTCAGTCTTTTACTAACAAATGTCAGAATTACAGCATGACATCATTGGTACAAGGAAAAAGCAGTGATAAGGGAGTGAGATACTTCCATGAGTAATGGCACTTGGCACTAAGTCTGAAGATCTGAACTTAATATTTAGGACCCAGAAAGTAGAAAAAGAAAACTGGCTCCATCAAGTCGTCTTTTGGATTCCATGTGTGTTACAACACACATGTAGTTTCACACATACACACACACACATGCATACAAAAAATGACTAAATAAATGTAATAATAAATTTTAAGTATATGTTCCTGTTAGCATCATTCAGCTTATAATTTGATGGAGCAACTTTTATGTAGAGAATAACTCATTTCTGAGGTCCTCATTTGAGAACAACTGCTTGACAACTTTTGATTCCATTTGACAATGAAAAATGATACTACTGAGGAAGGGGTTTTATTTGAATTACATCTGATACTGTGATTCTTGATAAAGACTAAAATATATTTAGAGATCTAGCAGATCACTATTATATGTTCAGCAAGATAAATTTGCTATGTAAATTAAATTTCATCTGAATCCCTGCCCACACATAAATTTATTCATAGGGGGGAGATAGAATTTCTAATAATTAATGAATGTTAGTAAAGAATCTTACCTTCTCAAATCAGTTCACTGATCATTACATGAAGAGAAGGCATCATACACTGAATACTGTTTTATAGTGAAGAATGCTGGATAATAATGAAATGCTATTGTATTCATAACTTTTTTATAAAATAAGTATTAATTCTTACAACACTGAGAATGTCAATAAAAGCTATTGGTATGACATGAGTTACTTAAATGAAGTGGCAAAACTCAGCCTGGACCTATTACTATATAGCCACTGGTAAATACCAATTAGGTTGAGGATGAGACATATAGATCTTCAGAAGGCCGTGTCCTGATGAATGATGGGCAGTGTAACTTAAGCCCTCCATCTAATGATTCTCTTCATCTGTTAGAGAAGCAAATGCATGATTTATCCTTGGGTATGTTTTTAAGTCAGACGAAATGGTAGAATCAAAGAAAAGGTCATTCGAAGCAAATACAGCCCAAATGTAAATTTAAAATCTACCTGTTGTTGCCTCCTGTAGCGAACAGTGAATACTCCAGATGCTGAATGTGGTAAATAGGCTAACGTCATATTTTTTGAAAAGTTAAATTAGTTTTCAGTGAAGAATCTGTGTATATTTTCAGAGGTAATCTTCAAAATGAACACTGAGGACTAGGCTGATCATTCATATCTACATAGATCCCCATGACCTGTAATTTTCTATTTCACAAGAAACTTAAAAGAAAGGGAGACAATCACTTGGATATAAACCCAGATGTAGATGCCATCTTCCTTTGAGCAAATACAAAGTAAACCTCTGTTTCATACATATGAAATTCTATTCTAAACACTAATAGTTTTAGTGTGACACTTAAAATTTATTATTTAAAATACATTTTGAGTGGGCAGTTTGTGTGGTGTCTTTTAGGGTCTACATAAATCATAGTTTGGAAAATATAGTACTCTATTTCAAATATCAAATAGGGCCATGAATGTTTTAGTTGCCAATAAACACTAAGTGTCAAACATCTTGTTGGTGTTCAGTATATCTTACCTGACTAAATTACCCAATGTACTAATTATTTTTACCCAAATTTGAAGGCCAGCATGCCATCTTTACAAAGAATTCCAAGAACTAGCTCCTATCTTTGGAATAAGTTGATATTTCCTGCTGTTTTTACCATCATTGTCTACTGAGAATTTAAAATGAGAGCCATGCATCTGGTTACTACTGCCAAATTCTGGGAAATAATGTTTTTATCTAATTAGCTTCACATGTCATATTAGCATAAATATAACTCATTGAGGGGAAAACTGATTTTTCCATAAATTTATTGATTTGTTTTTACAATCTAAAATATTTTTCAGTAATAGAGCATGCTTATTTTCTAGTCTAAGGTTATTTGTGTATTGATATATATTTTTACTTTTTGTATGGCACCTTTTCTCCAAAGAGCATATGGAATATAAAATCATGAATTTTTTATAATAAATAATTCTAATCTTCCGATCTACCTAACAATGAATATTACAAACATAAGTTAAAGCAGCAGGTCATAATTGCTCAGAAGTAAGACAGTATTAAAGGTTTAAACACAGAATAGTTTAATGATTTTATTTCCTTCAAAGGTAGACATTATCTTAGTTTCATTCTTTTTTTTCTCTCTTTTCCCCATGACTACAAGTAATGACACTGTCCCCATTCTCCAATCCACAGGACAGAGGTTTCCTCACTGTGTGTTGCTAATGGTCACTTGTAACATCCCTACACAACATAGCAATATCTGATTGCATACAGAAATTCCTGGAAAAGGAAATAACAGGGATGGTTTCCTATTTCTTCTTCTGAATCTCTGTTTTACTATAAATTTTCAGATCACCTTGCCTCAAGAAAAAAAAAGTAAAAAAAAAAAAAAAAAAAAAAAAAAAAATGAAGCCATGGTAATAATCCCTTCTTGGTAGGCCACTTATTAGGAAATTAAATTAAAGGAATTTGTTTTATATGCCCATTTTGCGCACAGAAACTCAATGAAAGCAGCAGCTCTTCAGAAGGGAGCACTGTGGACATTGGGGCACCTGCAGAGGAACAGCCTGTCATGGAACCCGAAGAAACCCTTGAGCCCGAAGCCTGCTTCACTGAAGGTAAAGATAAGGTCTTCAGCTAGCATCTCACCTGCAGAGTGCAGCCTTTTCAGCTGCTGACCACCCAAAGTCGGTCCCTTCAACACAATCAAACTTGGCAATAGACCCATTTCACGTGTTTTGAGAATTTAAAATCCAGTGCTGTTCTCTGATTATTTCCTTCCACACCATGGCAGAGGTTATGAGTCTAGAGAAAAATGCTGTCATTTCATCAAAACTCATGACTAATTGACATTTTTTCAGAGAAAATGGTGATTGTTTTTACAATAAATTCGCTTCTTAAACATTTTTCCAATGCTCACAAAGAAAATTTATCTGAATGGTAAATTTGCTGACTATGAAAACTAAGAGAATTTCAAATTTAAAGTCGGGTTTTTAGATGAAAGCACAATTCTTAATGCATGTTGTGAGCACAGGAAATGCAGAGTGCCCTGGATCCCTGGGCCTTGCACAGGGCCCGCTTCAGCCTACAGTGATCCAACAAAAGGGTGAGACTTGTCTCCTGTAGTTAGTGTTTACTAAGCTTTCGTGCCTTTGTGATTTGAGTTTGGGAAACGTTAATGTATTTGTAATTTTCTATTAGTTGTTCTTTGCCTTATAGACCTAAAAGGTCATTAGTCTTTTTTGTCCCTTCTATAAATTATGCACATACTCACTCTAAACCTTTCCCAAAACTGCTTCCCTATGTCCATCTGAAAGTTTCTTGCTCTGCTGGCCAGCTCTAACAAGAATTCATCTGACAGCTTACTTAAGAATACTTTCTTTTTTAGTGTTCTGGCAATTCTTCTCTACATTCTGTCCCTTTCCTTTAGTGCTCTGTTCCTCAGCTCCATCCTGCAATCTTGTCTTCTTCCATTCATCCCTTTCTTTTTCTTTCTCTATTTTCTTCTGACATCCTACCTCTTTTCCCCACTTTGTCTCTTTTTTGCCTTGGGGCAGCATTCCTGTGTTTATCTCTTTTCTTTAAAAGCGTTTAAACACAAGAACATACGCAGTACCTTCCACTCTCCCTTTTAATTTTCGTCGACAGTGTTAAGAAAGGTAGTTAGTGCTGTCCATGAGTTTGATTCAGAAAATAAAAGCAATGGGGGAAGTCAAAGGTGCATCCAAGCAGGACCATGCAAGTCACTTGGTAGTGAACTCATTACTCAGAAAACCATGCACACCCTTTCAGGATCATCACAAGAATACTCGTATGCTGATGAAATCTGTATTGCTGCTCTACACATTTCTTAAGGGAGATGTTTTCTGTTCAGTGACCACTTTCATTTTGAAGTCCTTTACTAGAGTAGCTATAACAGATGCGATATGGTCATTCAGTAAAAGACAAACTACTTGTCACTATTTGTAATTTACTTCTTTGAAGGCAGCATTGTGTAAAGTAAAGGCAAGATCTGAAGGTGCTTCATGGCCCATTGATTTCCCACTGCTCATAAGTACACACTTCTTACTGTAAGCTGAAAGTGTCATCACAACCAATGAGAGATAGTACTGGTGGTGGGAGGATGAACCTGGCCTTGACATGGTGTGTGATGGAGGCAGCAGAGCTCTTTTTGACCTCTATTGGGACCTTGTGCTTGCAGGCTGTGTACGGAGATTCAAGTGCTGTCAAATTAGCGTGGAAGAAGGGAGAGGCAAGCAGTGGTGGAACCTGCGTAGAACGTGCTTCCGGATAGTGGAACACAACTGGTTTGAGACCTTCATTGTGTTCATGATTCTCCTGAGTAGCGGTGCTCTGGTGAGTGACCATCATTAATCCAACGTGCTACAGTAGCTACTTTGAAAATCACCTGGTACTGGTGACTTTTTAATCCTTTGTACTCCATTTTCTTTGTTACCAATGAGTCTTCAATAATTGCACCTTTTAAATCCCCCAGCCACGAATTTAATGACTAACCCTGCGTGTCTGGGTTTGCCTTTACCTGTGCACACGCATTTCTAATCATTCATCAATGCTTGCTTGTTATGAAGCAGCACTGAAAATTTGGCCCTTCTGCTGGATCATGGTAAACAAATGAGCACGCAATTTGTCTTTGCTGAACCAAACGTGAACATGAGAAGCACAGTGGAGTTCATGGAAGTGCTATTGCTGTGATTATCTATCCTCTGAGTTCTGATGAACTCTTTGTGGGCAAAGGAAGCCCGTAGGGACCCCTTCTCTGTCTCTTCTCATGTGGGTTCACTATTCTTGGGCTTCTCAGGAAACAATAAATATTGGTGACAATAAGTAGTGGGCAGCACACCTGAGTGATTATTTAAAGATAGGATTGTCTTCACAGGAAGGTGTTCACTTTATCAGAATCTATTTAAATTTAGATGAAAATTTTTATGAACATACAAGTATATTGGTAGCATTCTAGAATTTTAGATATTAGAAATATTTAAGCCATAAAATACTTGGATTAATAGATAATACATAGATAGAGCTAGAGAGACAGACAGACAGATAGATAGATAGATGATAGATAGATAGATAGATGTAGACAGATGATAGATGATAGAGAGATACCTAGATAGATAGATAGATGATAGATAGATATAGATGACTGATTGATAAATAGATTTATAGATATATGCATACACACATACATAGATACATGGAAAAAATATATATAAATAAATGAACACAAAGCATTTGCTTGATAAAAGCACAAACACAAGTTTTTTGGGTTTTTTTGTTTTTTTTTTTCTTTTTTTTTTTGGTTTTTCAAGACAGGGTTTCTCTTGTGTAGCTTTGTTTTCTGAATCACTTGTAGCCAGTGCTGACTACAGAGATCTGCTGGTCTGCTCTGAGTGCTGTGATTAAAGGCGTGCGCCACCACCGCCCGGCTACTTACAGTTTTTAAATCGTGTATTTATTTACTGTAACTATCTGGGTGGAATAAGCATCTTCTACATATCACCTTAGACAAAAAAAATATCCTTTCAGCATTGAAAGAAATATGTATTAGAAGTAAAATACCAGCTGTGGTTTATATTAGCACAACACATATTAGGATCTAACTGAAAAGTAATGTCACATTACCATTAAGTAATGTCACACTATCTCTGCTAAGAAGTCAAATTATCAGCAAAATCAATAAAGAAGCAGCTAACTACTTAATAAAATTGGCCAGTATGTTGATAAACCATTTCTGCTTTATAAAAACAATCATTCTTTATTTCTTTAATCTGTCTCCTATAAAAAAAAAACATAAGCAAAAAAAAGAGATGGAATTTTCTTCCTCTCACAGTGCTGAAAATAAAACTGCTGGCCTCACATACCTTAGACAAATTCCCTAGCCACTGAGTCACACCCACCTCATGGAACAAAAGAAAGGAAACACAATAACTCCCATGCACTATAACATTGAGAAATACTTCCTGGCCTAGCCAATTGACCCATGAAATTATGCTTCTACTTCAGAAAGAGTGGTGTCATGAAGACCCCTCTGGTTTTAGTAGCTAGGAAAGCATAATTTTTCCTTTGATTTAAAATGAAAAGACCCAGAGAGTAACAAAACAACACTAACACTGTGGCTCTGCTCTCCTGTCCCAAAGAAATACCATGTGCACATATAATCAGAAAAATCTAGCTTTAAGATTCTGGGGCATTTGAAAGCTAAAATGTATAACTTTTTCTCCCTAGGCTTTTGAAGATATATACATTGATCAGCGAAAGACGATCAAGACCATGCTTGAATATGCTGACAAAGTCTTCACTTACATCTTCATCCTGGAAATGCTTCTCAAATGGGTGGCCTATGGCTATCAAACATATTTTACCAATGCCTGGTGTTGGCTTGACTTCTTAATAGTTGATGTAGGTATCTTCCATATCATGCCTTTTGTTGGAGGTAGTTTGTCTCATTTGTATCCTAATTCTAAAATGATGAAACTCTAGCCACTGTGCTCTGATGACAAGATAGGCTGCTCAGCCCTAAACTCTCTCACCAAATGATAGCATGAAACTTGGAAGTTCTAGGCTACTTTAAATTTAGTAACTGATTAAAATAGGGGAGCTGGCACACACTTTTAATCTCAGCACTAAGGAGACAAAGGCAGGCAGATATCCGAATGAAAGGCTAGCTTGATCTACAGAGCAAGTTCCAGGACAGCCAGGGCTACATAGAGAAACCTGTTGTGAAAACCAAAATAAATAAATACATACATACTTAAAAATAAGGGAGATAAGATCTAGTAGAAAAAATAAATTTAAAAATCATTATAATATATAAGGTTAGTGATGGAAAAGGACATTTAAAGAGTACAGCATTTATTCTGCCATGTTATGAACCAGACAGACTCCAATATGGCTCTCCATCCATTCTTTCACTGGTTTTGAGCCCCAATAGGAAAGAAAGCCTATAAACAGAAGGGAGAGTGGGCACTACTGTAATTTTATAAATCTCTGTTATCTACTGGAAGATTTTATGCAGAGGTTTCTAACTCCATTCCAATAAGGTTACAGAGAACAGAGAAAGACATGCCTACTTTATGTCAGAGAGGAAATTTTCTTTGAAGTCCTTGATATACCAAATGTCCTTATAGAGAATTTTAGTTATTAATAATCAATACTTCATTTACTTAAAACTCGAGTGTGGGTGATATGTACCCAGTTTCACTACACTGAAGAAAAATTATTTTCTCTCTCCCAGGGGGTATCTGTTGCAGATAGTTTCTTCATTAGGTGTGGGGCTTTCTGCTCTTGTCCCCTCCTCCATGCTGGGATTCAGTCTGGTTTAAATTTTCTTCTGGTCCTGTGCATGCTGTCACTGTCTCTGTGAATACAAGTGTGTCTCACTTGGTTGTGTTTGGAAGACACTATTTCCTTGGAGTCCTTCACCACCTCTGGCTCTTAAAAATCTTTCAACATCCTCTTCCTCATAGTTCCCCTAGCCTTAAGAGGAGGGGTCTAATGAACACATCCCATTTCGGGCTGAGTTCTCCAAAGCCTCTCACTCAACATTGTCCAGTTGGGGATCTCTGTGTTAATTACCACCTGTTGCGAGAAGCTTCTCTGATGAGGGCTGAGTGAGGCACTGATCTTAAGATACAGTAATATGTCATTGGGAGTCATTTTGTTGCTATGTTCACTGAGTAGAATAACAGAGCAACTACATATTTTTAAAAAACTGTTATATAAAAATCAAATTGGAGCAGTTTCCTTTATTCATTGTTGTTATTTGTATTGCACAGGTTTCATTGGTCAGTTTAACAGCAAATGCCCTGGGTTACTCTGAACTCGGGGCCATCAAATCCCTCAGGACACTAAGAGCTCTGAGACCTCTAAGAGCATTATCACGATTTGAAGGGATGAGGGTAAGAAAAGAAGAACTCTGGAGCATCATATATTGCCAAAGCTAGACTGAACTCGGTTTAACTAACAAGAAATAAATGCATGCAAAAGGAATGGCAAGTCTCTGCGAAATTGCTACTTTGTCATTTTCTCTGCTGCATATTTACTTCTTGGTGATATGCAAGAGAAAATAGGCCTCTCTGAAAATGATTCAGTATCATTTATCTGCATTGCTAATGAAAAGGACCTTCTTTCATAGTTGATCTTGGGAGTTTCCTTACAATGCCAAATAGAAAGGGAGAGAAAGGCAGATACTCTATTAAAGAAGTAAGTGGAGCTATGTAACAATTACCTAAAGATAATTTTGTGTCGTTCTCCTTTGTGATGACCCATCTGTACCTAAGGGATCTTATTGAAAGTCATGTGAATCACAGTGCGTATGAGTACAGAGGTGAAAAAATGAAAAGTTGTCGAATGTTTTGTCTTTAGAATGCCAACATTTTCATTATTTGAATATAATCAAGGGCAGATATTTACTGGCTGAATTACTCCTAATACCAAATCAGTTGTAACTGAATTAATCTTAATACATAATAAGATATTAATTAAATATATATCTCCACATATCTTATGACAATAAAGTTAAGGAAAAAGAAGCAGAATATTCATTACTATAGATGACCCATGGGTGAACCTTAACTTAGATTGCATTTCTCAGTTACACAAAATTTTATATTGCTCTTTTGAACAAAAAATTAAACCCTTCTCCATAAATTCATCCCAGGTTAGAATTTTACATTTATTGGCTTATTGTTATTATGATTATTTTCCAGCGTAAAACATTCATTTATATAAGATGTATGGTGTCAAAATTGATTTTTTTTAAGACCCAAAATTTATGTTCCCTAAGCAAAGCAGATGAAATATGTAAACGAAAGAGAAAGCCTTGTCCTGTTACTCTCTTAGGGTCACTTATGCTTATAAAGCAAGTGGTACTGCAGGACCCTCCACCAGCATGTAGATGCCTTGTGTACTGTGTTCCCTCATAAACAGAAATCTATTATACATTTTATTATACTATACTTTAAGAAACTTAACACTCAGCCAGGTGGCAGTGGCTCATGCCTTTAATTCCATCACTCAGGAGGCAGAGCCAGGCGGATCTCTGTGAGCTCTAGGCCAGCCTGGTCTACAGAGTGAGATCCAGGATAGGTACCAAAACAACAGAGAGAAACCCTGTCTTGAAAAACGAAAAAAAAAAAAAGAAACTTAACATTCATTTTTAATTTCCCTAACATTTATTTACTTTTTCTTTAGGTCTTCAGGAGACACAAGCACATTCATATATTCACATTTATATTAAAAACTATCATAAACTTTCCCCAGATTATGCAGAATTTAATTTTTTTCTGTGAAAAGGGCACTGTCGTTCCAGAACAGCAATTTCAGTTGCCAAGGAAAACATTGTTTTCATACATTTTATATAAAAATATGTTGGCTGAATTAAAATCCATAATTTAAAAGGCTCCCCAATTCAGAATAATGCTAAGTATATATGGTTGTTAGAAAACATTTCAAGCTGGGCAGTGGTGACACACACCTTTAATCCCAGCACTCAGGAGGTAGAAACAGGTGGATCTCTGTGAGTTCAAGGCCAGCCTAGTCTACAGAGTGAGTTCCAGGACAGGTTCCAAAGCTACAGAGAAACCCTGTCTTGAAAAATCAAAAATAATAAAACATTTCAAATTTGACCTTTTAGAAGATTATTAAATCTGTAGCCAGCTGTGCGGTGGTGGCACATGCCTTTAATCTCAGCACTCAGGAGGCAGAGCCAGGTGGATGTCTTGAGTTTGAGACCAGCCTGGTCTACAGAGCAAGATCCAGGACAGGCACCAAAACTACATGGAGAAACCCTGTCTCAGAAAACCAAAAAATAAAAAATAAATCCGTAGTCATTTATTTTTATATGTAACATTTACTTTCCATAACAAATGGGTTTGTTTTCTATTTTCTCATGTTTACAGAAATCTTTATCTATGATTATTAATAATGCTTTAAAAATAAAAACAGAGTCATAGAAACAAATACTGTGTAGATGCTAAGAAGCTGATGTCTGCCTCTGATTCCTTGGTGCAAAACTGAGATCAGGAACATCATACACCAATGACAACTCCTCAGCACCAGTTTGGCATTGTAAAGTCAAAAATAACCTAATTATTGATTCTACTGTTGTATTTCCAGCATATGAATTCCTCTGTTTCATAAAATCGTAACTGTGGATGATGGCGAGGTTGGATGTGATGATGATTGTAACTGGGAAGTGAGATTAGACTATCTTAAGAAACTCTCATTTTATTCTCCGTGGCAGCATAGATTCCCAATAGCTGGGTCACAGCGTGAACCAGGCACTCATTTTGCTTTGGGTTTTCTGTCACTCTTTCAAAGCATGTGCTTTTATGCAACACTACTGAATAAAGCATGCTGCAGAATGCTTGAGAAGGAGTCAGATAGTAAAAAATGAGTTATCATCACGTTGCCCTTTGTGTTTTGCATGTTTTATGCACATTTTTGGCTGACAGCTTTTGAACATTTATTGTATTTCAAATTTCCAGTCCAAATTTTTCAACTTGTGAAATTGAACTGAATGAACCAATGTCGTGAATAGCTAAGGGTCAAATAAAACTTGTATTTAAATTGGTATTTTTAGTTTCCTAACCTGGGAAATCGTAAATATCTTTTCAAAGGAACTCAAGTCTTAATTGCTAGGGAAACAGACAGTGAGCATCATATACAAAAAAAAAAAAAGTAACACCAAATGTTCTGTCATATCAGATTTCTAACTAATAATAAACTATATATTTCTATTTTATATAGGATAATCTTGCTCCAACTTGGATGGGGTGGAGCGGTGGTTCCTCCCCTCAGCCCTTTATTATGGGTACTGTATTACCCCTTTTGCTACCTTTAATCCTTGCACTGTGACTTATGTGTAGTGGGATGAGGGAGGGGATGGGAAGGGTATGATGGCACCACAATAGGGACAATACAGCATATACTTCCTAATCCACTACCTTCAGTGAGCTTCAGTTTCTTTTGGGGAGAAATACATATCTATATAGCTGTGAACTTACCTTCTGTGGATTATAACCCCAGTAGTGCATATCTCTATTAATTTCACTAAATATGATTCAGCTACTGTATAGTTCATTGTCCACTTATGGGGATATTACTTTTGGTGAGGGTTGGGGGACCCTGGCGTAGGATGAATATGAAAACGTTCTAACTTGTCAAGCTGATGATAGTGACTGAGGCATCCTCTCTTGCTTTTGGATACACTGCTCTGGTCCCTCCAAGGGCCAGCTACATTCCATCAGTTGATTATTAACGTGTGTGAGCAGAGACTAGGGTGCAACATACCAGGTATCATAGGGTCTTTATTTTGATCATTCTCATTCTTATTGCATAAAAATATGTTATTTGCAAAAGGTAGCAAGGCAAGATACCTGTAAAAGAGTGGAATATGCAAAAAATGTGTTCTAAATTAGAAAACCAAGGAATGTGAAAAATCAACTTATTGAACTATATAAAATAGAGTATTCATGCAGGAATAAATAAATCATGAGCAGTAAGGCATTAACGCAAAAACCAACCTCTTGTAAGCCACCCCAATAACTTCCCCACATTTTAGAAGATATCACAGTGAACCCCCAAATAAAAACAAAGCTACATTTTTATTACCTCCTAAAATTTAGGAGACATATAAGAAAGATAATTTTTATTATTTAGTAGAAGAAAAATAGCATTTTGTTTGGATAATTGATAAATTTACCTATCAGAAATATCCAAATTAATAAAATTTCATAACACTAATTTAGGTGTTAGGTTTTTTGAAGACTTTTTACTTTTCATATTCAGAATT
This sequence comes from Peromyscus leucopus, assembly GCF_004664715.2. Lineage (NCBI taxonomy): Eukaryota > Metazoa > Chordata > Mammalia > Rodentia > Cricetidae > Peromyscus > Peromyscus leucopus. The sequence continues at coordinate 43,162,970 of NC_051066.1, read as the reverse complement.
CATGATTTCTACCTTCCTATTTTTACATTATTATTCATATAATTTTTCTATATTTCTTAGAAAAACTGTAAAACCCATAATCACCATTAACTTGAAAAAGTCAAAATGTCTTCACTTGGAGGATACTTTTTAATGCACTGAAATTTCTAACATCAAGTAACATATTTGTCTGTTCCTCATTTTTCATTGATTTAATCAGATATGTGGACCTTGAAGAAGAAATAGACTCTAAGAACTGATTGTGCTACAATAAATTCTATTAGGAGATGATTTTTTTTTAATTGTTAGAAGAAGCAGTCTCTACGATCAACCCATCAAGCATGCTTCTCTCTTAAACATCTTTTTTATGTACGTCATAACCTCAATTTGTTCTTTCCAATTTATTTAGACCAACTCTTCCCAGTACATCCACACATGGGAGCCAATTACTGACTCTCCCTAGAGACGAAAAGAATTAATACATCTCCCTCTCTGCAGAACCAAGGGATGGTTGGGACTCTTGGGAAAAACAATCCTTTTGTGATCTTTTGCTCTGTACTTTAATGAAATCACAACTTTAAGTGCATTTTGAATGGCAATCCTCTGATACAATGACAAATGTTTTTCTGAGACAAAGTTTTTTGTGAAATAATATTTCTCACTGGGCCAAATCTGTGGCAAAATTGTACATCTTCTTCTCAACTACATTCCTACACAATATTTCAAATCATCACAAGTCCATTAATGGGCATTAATTTTAATTCAGAACCAGTTCCTGTTTCAAAGAATATCTTTCACATTTATTGTGTTATGCAAATATTTTTCTTATTTAAATCTTTGCTTATTCTTCTCATATAATCAAGAAATAAAAGCTAAAAATTATGCTGTGTTCAAAACATGCTACGATAAATTTTACTTCATTTGTTCCTTCAGCCAGTTATTTTTCTTTTCCTATTTTGAAAGCTCTCTGTCACACTTGAGACAAGCAAATCCTTAATAATTTGTAAATGTATCTTACATTTTCAAAAAGATATTAGTATCTGTCTGTGGAGATGGTTCGGTGATTCACTCCCTAGCCAGTGAAGCACGAGGGCTGGAATTGGATCCCCTGAACCCATGTAAATGCCAGATGGGAATAGCAGCTCACCTTTAATTCCAGAATTAGGAAGATGGGAATAGATTTTAGAGCATGCTAGCTAGCCAGACTAGCCCTGTTAGCAAGCTCTGAGTTCAACTGACTCAACGAATAAGATGGAAAAACAGTCAAGGAACTCCCCAACTCCGACATCTAGTTCATGCCTCACACATGTGCATGCACACCTACACATACATGGCTGTCACATGCAAACACACATATATGCATTAGACATACACACATCAAAGTATCATAATCTACCAAAGATATAGTAATATCACTTTCACACAGAGCAGTCACAAGTGGTGGAAATTCTTGAAAAATTAAGCAGGGTGAACAAATTCTGGTTCACTTTCTGAACCTCACTTGTTTTAATTTCTTTATTCTCATTTTCCAAATGAAACCCCACTTCAAAATTGTCTTTGTAGTTCTTTCCAGTACTACAGTTATGATTCTTGAATTCAAAGGAGAAAACTCTCATTTGTTAAGGAGGCTGAACTTTTGGTTGGAGTTAGACTCAATAAAAGTCGTGTTTATTTTGAGTTAAAGTCCTGAGAAGGGAGGTCATTTCAAGTGGAAATACTGGGAAGGGAGTGGTAAAGAAAGAAGGGTCTCAAGCCTCAGGCAAACACATTAGTACAGTTATCATCATAGAGGGGCATGAAGTGTATGTAGCCAGTTAGGGAACCTAGAAGAGGAACTGTATCAGTGTAATGAGATCCTTCAGCAGCCAAGTCTCAGCACTTGAGCACAATCCCCAGAACCCAGAACCCACCCCATATGGTGGAGGGAGAGAACCAACTCCTGTGAGTATTCCCCGACCTCCACACAAGTGCTGTAGCACAGACACACACACACACACACACACACACACACACACACACACACACACACACAGATGTGATTTTTAAATGTTTCAAGGAAAGTGGACACACGTTTCAAGGAAAGTAGACATACAGACAGACTATGGAGTGATGTAAATGTCAAAGAGAGGGAAACATTTTCTAATGGCTAGAGAACTATTAATAAATTTTAAAATGGGACTTGGGGTAGATCAATTCCTTCTATCCATACTGAAAGAAGGGGAAAGAAAAATCTGACAATAATGTCGTTCTAAACTAACAGAGGGCAGAGCCAAGAAGGAGATCAGGAAGGTGGGCAAATGGCCAAGTTGGAAAGGTTTGAGAATGCAGTGTGAGAGCCACAGACTGGTGTGGCGATGGTCAGTACCACGGGGTCAAAGGCAGAAGGTCACATGTTAGTATGGACACTGCAGTTGCAGCAGACACAGCACTTCAGTGTGGATTGAGACAAACTTCAGAGAAACAATGACTCAATTTCTGTATTCACATCTCAAATTCAAAAAGATGCAACTTTATGAGTACACTTAATACATAAACTATTTTTAGAATCATTTTTCAATAAGTAATTTAAAAATTAAATTGAAGATAACTTTAAAAATAATATGTAAAGGAAGGTTTATGTGTTAACTCTTTTAGGCAGACTATAGAAGGAGATAGTTGCTATGTACGGTTTCTCCACATGAGCCTATCTTCTGCTCCTGCCTGGGCAGCTCAATCGAATTAACCTTTTCATGTTCATTCCCATCTTTGTCATTACTGGTTTCATTATTTCCTTTGGCCCACATAACATGCTATTTTGAGGTCTCTGATGGTTATTGTTTTTTTACAGAGTTCGGTCAGGGCTCAGAAGTACAAGGAATTGGCTCTTACACTACTGTCAGACATCAAAAATGTATATTCTGAAATTAAACTCTAATCAAAAGCGAATGGACGATATTCTGAAGTACCAAATTGATAAGAGCAGCAGGTGTTGCCACATGAATGGAATCAATCTCAGTCCTTCTTGCTCAAGTCTAAGACACCTCTGCCCCTGAAGAGCATCGTAGGGCCAGCCTTTATCTCCTCTCTTAACTGCTCACATGCAACTCCAGGGAGAGCTATGGAGAAGAAGCTGGGGCTACAGTTGTCAAATATTTTTAATCTGTAGTCCTGGGTTAAGAATGAGTGGGAGGTAAATACCTTTTCATAAAAAGGGGAGATAAGAATTTAGCTTTACAGAATTCCATCAGAATTGAGAAGTATGTATGGCATCCCTCCTTTTCTTACTTTTCTAAGAAACTGATTTAAAATAAGTTTATCGGATTAAACTCAGTAAATCAAACACTGACATGACTGGAGCTTGAAATAAACGATGTGATGATCTACTGAAATACATAATGCTAAATTGTCTTGCTTCTTATGCAAAAACTATTATTAGTTATAGCAATGCATGGATAATTAAGGCCAAAAATATATTAGGTGTTGAAAATATTTTTATATTTATACATCTGAATTTTAATTTATTTCTGAAGTGTATTGGTCAAATCAATTCATGCCCAAATGTTTTAGTTCTGTCCTTTGACATATTTTTTTATTTTTTTGTAATGAGCTAATCTTCTGCCCAGAAGTTCCTACCTCTCTTTTTTTTTCTAACAAACTCCACATCTGGCATCATCCAGTAGCAAATTCCTGTGATTTGGCTTTTTCTTTAGCTCCTCTTTTATATTAAATTTCTTCTTTTTCCCCATTTCTTTGCATATTGCCTATATTTATTTTCCTAAGCATAACGTTTAAGAAAGAATGGATTTTATTTTGAGATTATTTTGCTTTGCTCTTACATAAATAGAATAAGTAGTCTTGGTAGAAAAAAAATGAAGATTAAAAATTCCTAGGGGAATGTCTTTCCACTCGTAATCAATAAGAATTCTGACTTTTCTTTCTCTCCATTTGTGTATTAGGTGGTTGTGAATGCCCTGTTAGGAGCAATTCCATCCATCATGAATGTCCTTCTGGTTTGTCTTATATTCTGGCTAATTTTCAGCATCATGGGCGTAAATTTGTTTGCTGGCAAATTCTACCACTGTATTAACACCACAACTGGTGACATGTTTGAGATCACCGAAGTGAATAATCATTCTGATTGCCTAAAACTAATAGAAAGAAATGAAACTGCCCGATGGAAAAATGTGAAAGTAAACTTTGATAATGTAGGATTTGGGTATCTCTCTTTGCTTCAAGTTGTAAGTGAACACTATTTTCTCTGAAAATTTTATTGCTCGGAATAATAACCAAGTGATTATTACAGCTGTTATTTAGTTAAGAACACAAAGTTTATAATATTTTTTCAGCATTATTTGTTAGTACAAGTTTGTGAGTCCAGAAAAGTAGGAATGTTCACATGAGAAGACATTGTCAACAGAGGTCAGGCATTTCAGTTTTTTCCAAAGATCTTATTTTTTTTTCTCGTGTTTCCTCAAATTTCTGTACTTATGAAAAAAAATTGCTATTAACTAAATAAAATCATTGGTATTTTTTCAACTGAAATTGAAAGGCTTGTTCTACAGATGAAGTGCCCTTCCTCAGTACGTGGCATGCACACACACACACACACACACACACACACACACACACACACACAGTTAGCAAACACTCCTGGATAGTAACTGATATGTAGGAATTCACTGATACTTAGCAATGCCAGTCTTGATTGGAAGTTTGGGAAAGTTGGTTGGGTGTGAAGTTTATCTTTTCCTAGTGAGATGAGAATAACAGAGTGTGAGCATGTAGAATTCAATAGCAGACAACTCTAGTCTCATTCATACGAGTTTTCATTACCATTACTGAGTTGTTTTACCCTAAACATCCCATTCATTCCCTAAAAATAGTTTATATATTTTTTAAATTGCAAAAGGTTGTGGTTCCTTAAACATACTCATCCAGTGACACTTATAACTGAAACAAAACAATGAATTTTTAAAAGGCCAGATTACTTCTAAAAAAAAAAAATACTGCTGTACTTTTTCTGCTTAAAACAAAACAAAACAAAAACAAAAACAAACGTATTTGTCCTTCTGAGTCTGGGTTCCTCAGTCAGGATGATATTTTCTAGTTCCATCCATTTGCCTGCAAATTTCATGATATCATTGGTTTTTCTCTGCTGAGTAGTATTCCATTGTGTATATGTGCCACATTTTCTTAATCCGTTCTTCAGTTGAGGGGCACCTAGATTGTAAAACAAAACAAACAAAAACAAAAACAAACAAAAAATGCTATGTATTTTCTTCCCCATTGTTTCTTTGGGGTATTCAGAGCAGAAATATACTTTGTTTGCTAGGATAACATTTCTGTTACTCAACCAGGGACCAAGCAAACAAGCCTATACTGTTCCCAACAGTTTTCATAGAAGCCCTTACTACGATCCTTTGATAAATTTGTCTCTTTTTGTTTTCTTGGCATATCTCTTTCTCCCAGACCTGGAGCCTACTCTGAATGTTCATAGCTCAATACAATGATTTTGGAAGTGAAGCAAGAATGACTTCCTAAATATTACACTGCAATCACCATATTTCACTTCCATTCACTCTAGCCCTGCGCTGTTCCACCCATAAACATATCTAAAACATATCACTCTCTTCATAAAACCAAGGAAAGAAAAGTTGGGCATTTTAAATGATCCTTTGAAATTTTAAGTGTTCTGAAAAAGAAGAAGGGACTTCCTGAACATAGCTCTTCAACACGTTCTGATCGAAGTAAACACATTTTTAAGGGCCATTTTCCACTAGACCACACAGAATTACCTCTCACCTCTGTGTTGATTAGTAATTCCACTGAAATGGTTCCTCAAATCACTTTTTCTGGTTCCTGTATGAGGTGTATGATAGACAAGTTCTATAACTGACCTAAGTCACCGACACGTTCTCCATCTCTCTGCTTGATAAGAAAAGTATTTCTGTTTTCTGGCTAAGATGCATTTCTCCTGTCACACTTTCACTTCATCCACTGTTCCACAAGACTTAATGATTTAAAAACAAAGATGCATCAAAAAGTCAGGCTAGGCTTCCTCATTGACTAAGGAGAATATATATATTTATAGATATAGATAGATATATAGATATAGATATACATATAGATGCATTTCAGGTCCTCTGGGCTCAAAGTCTATGTTCTGAGACACATAGCAAATGACTGTAAGACGTTAGAGTAGGGATCCCTCTTCAATGTGCAAATGACAAGTGTCTGTCCTACTCTTTCACACTTCTATTATTTATATTAACTCATTCTTTTCAAGGATCACACAAGATAAAATGAATATAGGGCTGCTTCTGAAATTTTCTTAAAATGGTGGTTGCAACATTTTATATAAACCTGTATGATACAAAGAGTGTTACAGTAAAGAAAAACCTTAAATGTTGTCAGTTAATAACCTGGAGGGCAGATTTCTGCAGGATATTCTCAGGTCTAATTTGTCATTGCTGTATATATTTCCAATTCCCCTTATATTTCGAGAACTTTCTACCAAATTATAATAGCATGTTTAGTTTGAGAACTACTTTAGAGCTGGTTATAAAATAGAAAGATATGTATGATGGCCATTTTGTTTGCTTTCTGTCTTCATTAAAAACCCATGTAAAATTTGTCTTGAAATTGCTTTAAAATGATTCTTTAAACATGTACAGTAAAAATACTAAGTTATCAGTTCTGAATTTTAACCCAAAGTAAGACATGGATGTCCTTTCTAATAGGCCACGTTTAAGGGATGGATGGACATCATGTATGCAGCAGTTGACTCCAGAAATGTAAGTCTTTTTATATTTTACATCTTCTAGAAATATTGATCAGGCTCCTAAATTAGCTCAATAATTAGACAAGGGAACTGACTCTATTTTAGCTAAAAATATTCGGGGGGAAAAAGTTTGCACCCAAGGACAGCAAGTGCTGATCAGAGAGATTGTATTGAATTCAGCCAAAAACTGATGTGAAAGAAGAGGAAAAGCAAACTCAACTCATTCATTTAATAACCACCAGATCTTCTCTTAATATTTATATTTGATATAAAGGAACTAATAGAAAAAGCATATGACTGTCATCAACAGCTGAAATGTGTAGGCAACCTCCATATTGGGAGGCCTGAAGAGCTAAAGATGCTGGCAGAGATCTCTTTGACCTTTCAGTATTTTTCAAATTCATTCTTTATATGAACAGCATCCATGAATTTACTGGAGCCTGTACCAATGCTCTTAGCACTTCCACTTTATTTGGTTACACACATTTTCTAGCTTCCAGATGTACAAAATCTCAGGCTTCCTCTAAGACTGATTTTCAAAACTGTAAAATTTAGTGTTTTCTTCCTCTCTATCATTTTTTCCCTTGTTCTTGTTTTGTTTTTCCTTGGTAGCCCAGACCTCTAGCTCAAGATAGACTAAGATAACTTTGAAGTCCTCCTGATCCCACTATGTACTTCTTAATCACCTCTGGATTTATGTCAGTTCACTTTGTTGCACAGACTTTGCCATATGTGTTCAGCTGGTTTTAAATCTGTTGTTTTTAAAAGGAGATGAATACATTAGGAGCCTATGTATAGTAAATCTTGACTTCTTTGTTGTGCAGTAACAGGTCTGTCTTTGTCTATTTTTATAACAAGTTTGAAAGTCAACTATCAATTGAGAACTTTATAAAATGGACTGCATGTCTATTCAATCTGAAAATTTTAATGACTGTGTTAATGGTAGGGCAAGATGCCAGCATCCAATTGAATAGTTCAGTTCTTTTATTTGCTATATAAGTTTATACACAAATGAATCAGTATTCTAAAAGTATTCTCTATATATTTATAAGAGCTCATTTTTTTTTCACTAAGAATTTTCTTTGATTGTTCTGAAGACAGGGTGTTACATTGAAGCCCAGACTTGTCTCTTACTCATGGCAAGTCTCCAGCCTCATCTTCCCAAGTGCTAGAATTGTGCAGACGTGAGACACCACATGCAGCTCACTAATATTTTCAAATTACTGGAATTCAGTTAACTTAAAACTTACCAAATTTAAAGCATACTGTTCATATAACAAAATATTAGTCATATTTAAAGTTATATAAATAGTTTTAGAATGTTATGTAACATTACTTTTTCCACAAAAAATTAGGTACTTTTTAGTACCTAATTTCAGGGTTTTTTTTCTTTAGAGGCAGTTGATATGGGAATAAAATCTGCTGAATTATTACTAAGAATATAATCTACTACTCTTGTGAAAAAGCACCAATGTGCTCCCCACATTTAAACCTGCTCTAGCATTTAACAAAAAACGCTCTCCTCCGGCAGGTGGAACTTCAGCCTAAGTATGAGGAAAGCCTGTATATGTATCTCTACTTTGTCATCTTCATCATCTTTGGGTCCTTCTTTACCCTGAACCTATTTATTGGTGTCATCATAGACAATTTCAACCAGCAAAAGAAGAAGATAAGTATTTTTAAAGTATTTTCTAACCATTGAAATAGAGGGATTCCCTACAATGTGAATTTGAGATCTTGCATTCAGAAACAAAATAGCTTATGACTTTTTCCATATGTTTTACCCTTAACAATTCACTCCCTCTGAACAATGTATTTGCAGCTAAAGGATTTTCCTCAATTGCTACCCACCATAATTTTAAGACAGGATCTCTCATTGAACCTATAGACCATCAGTTCAGCTAACTGGCTGGACAGTGAGATCAATGGATTCACCTATATCTGTATTCCCAGCACTGTGATTATGAGCACATCTCGCCCCACCCACTTTAACACGGGTGTTGGCATCTGAGCTTAGATACTCATGCCAATGTGTAAAGCATTTATCACTTGGGCCATCTCTGAAATACTTTTTTAAAAGTACAGTTATTTATTCATGAGAGTAGGGTGCACAGGCCACAGGTAAATATAATGTCAGTGGACAACCTGCAGAAGCTGGTCCCTCCTTGTGGGCCCTAAGGTTTGAACCTAGATGGTCAGTCTTGGCAGAAAATTCCTGCACTGAGCCATTGCCCCAGCCCTGAAATACTCTCTAATATACAATTTTAAATATTCTTTTGGACAAAGTTTTCTCAGTTTGCTGAAAGTATTCATAAGATTTATCATAACTTGGTTAATTTTGTTGCTTCTAATCATTAATGACTTAACTCAATTTTTTCCATAAAATATTTGAGTATTTTAATCTTTTCTTACAATAAATTTCCAGAGTAAAGTGTTTTGCCTCCTTGGAGTCATACAGCCAGTCCAATGAAAAAATTGTATGATCATGACCTTGTTCCAGCTCTCTCTCTCACTGACATCAAACATTCTCTTCAGTTTTTAGTATTTGATATTTATTAGATGGAAACAAAATTAACTTTAATTCTTGTGGATTTTATAGCTAATAGACTTGAATGCTTCACAGCCAATCCTGTGTCTTTATGTCCCACTACTTCATAGTATTTGTTCAGTATATTTACTTGTTGGTATTGAGGATTTTTATACTACAAAGCATTGTCCTCAATACTGATAGCATCCTATTCCTAGCAGTATCCTCTGCTCCATTTGCACTTATCAGCTGGTGCTCAATCCTCTGGGCTCTGTCCTATCCCACACCTGCTATTCTTCTGACGTGCACTCTTCTCTGAGATCCTCCAGGTTTCTTTCAGTCCCTTCCCTAGAATTCTTGACAGAATTAAGGAGACCGTACAGCCAACGGTCCAATATATATAGTTGTCGTCTAAGTATATATTATGTGTGTTAGTGGAGTGTGTTCAATTCTTCTACATCTGACAGAAAAATCACTGTATTGCACTCAGAAAAGCTATGTGTTTAATGTAAGGACCTAAACATTTAGTGTCCCCATGAGCCAAGTTTTACTACTCATGTATTTGGTCTTGAGTAACCAGTTAAGAGTTTCAGGGCTTTTATTTTTCTCAATATAAAAATAATGCCATTTTCAATTATCTTAAGAATTAAATATGATTGCAATCACTACAACATACTTTTAATTTTTCAAATTAAAAAAAAATCACAGGAATAATCATGTTAATTTCTTCAAATTTCTTGTCATTATATTGAAAAATATGGAGGAATGAACACAATTTTAATCAGTTTTGATTTTTCTTTTCTATACTTTGGAGGTCAAGACATCTTTATGACTGAAGAACAGAAGAAATACTATAATGCAATGAAGAAATTAGGATCAAAAAAGCCACAAAAGCCTATCCCTCGACCAGGAGTAAGAAATAGCCAATGAAAATCATATAAAACAACATCCTTGAATGAGTTTTGTTACATAAGGGAAATCAACTATCATTTTCAACACCAAAAAAAAAAAAAAATCTTGTACTTCTTGAGTATCATTAATTCGTGTCTTTCTGGTAGTTTTTTTAAACACCAAAAAGAATAAGGATATATATATATATATTATATATATAAATATATATATATATATATTATATATATAGAGAGAGAGAATGCAAATTTGTCTTCAAATGACTTAAAATTATACAGCTAGAATCCCAAATACATAGCCGAGTGATACAGGGTGTGTGATCTGCACATAGCTGCTGTGCAATGTCACAGAATGCATAAACACTGGGTAGGGCTAACATGCATTCGGCTTTCTGAGATTAAGAGGTAGATAAAGCATTTAATGGCATACCATCTCTAGTTGTAGTTGATATTTAATTATTAGAAATATGGAGCATTTTGGAGGAGGTGAGAATTCCAGTATCTAATATACTTATATATGGTTAAAAAGTCACCAATTACTGATGTCGGAATTATCACAATTTGTGGTAATAAATAACCTTCTCATATTTCCAGGATGAATTCTACAAACTATATAAAAAAGAGAGCTTATACTATCGTAGTGGTTTTCATGGCAATAATCTTTAAACTTAAAATATTTCCCAGGATGAATCAGAGACCAGAATCTTAGTGATCATTCCTATTATGTTAGCCAAGCATTACTTTCTTAATGATAAAACTTTCCTCATTGAGACTTAGCACTACACATACAAATGAGTCAAGTATGTGCATTAAAATTTATGGTAGTAAAATATTCCTAGGGTCCTTCAATTGCCCAAAGGAATAAACAGGCAATGGTCTGCGGAATCTAACAGCAGCTGACTGGGGGTGGGGTCAGAACCACAGATCAGTAGCAAAGTTCATGTGTTCACTTTGTTGTAGCACAACGAGAAATGCCTTTCTAGTCTGATTACCCCTGTGGAGACCTATATCATTGTGTGTCTGACAGTATCAGCAAGAGCCACTTGCAGGGAACAAATTTAATGTTGCCAAGGTGGGATGTAAATGTATGATGTTTCAGATGTGTCCCTGAAGTCACAAGGTCCCTTTGATAATTCCCTAGGAAGAAAGCAAATATAATATTAATATTTACTACATTTTTAAATGGTCACGTGGTCCAATTGATCACTGGAAAATGCTGCAGTGAATGCAGCCAATTTTTGGTAGCACCAGATCAAACGGGTTTTCTATATTCCTGTCACCTTGATGTGTTGAAATTCAGTTTGTGCTTCCGTACAGAGAGTACAGGGAGAAACCCTTCAGCAAGGGATTGATGCTCTCAGGAATATACATGGTTAGAAACAATTTAAATAACTAGATGTAAAAAATCTACTACAAGGTATCTCTTACAAATTTTGTGCCGATAGGTAGGTACTGTGTACAATACTAGAAAGTAGGTTAATATAGGGAGCACTCAATGTACGTGCTAGGTCTACCAGGAAATGCTGCCGTGGCTGAAAGTGGCTTTGTTTCTCTGCAGAACAAATTTCAAGGAATGGTGTTTGACTTTGTAACCAGACAAGTGTTCGACATCAGCATCATGATTCTCATCTGTCTGAACATGGTTACAATGATGGTGGAAACGGATGACCAGAGCGACCATGTGACTAGCATTTTGTCACGCATCAACCTGGTGTTCATCGTACTGTTCACTGGCGAGTGTGTGCTGAAGCTCATCTCCCTCCGCCATTACTATTTCACCATTGGATGGAATATTTTTGATTTTGTGGTGGTCATTCTCTCCATTGTAGGTAAGATGTGAAAATACTGTCAAATTCAGCCTGGTAAAGGAACACCAAATAGAGAATGGAGGTCATCTCACTATTCACAGTGAATATGTGGATATGTTTTGTCAAGGTGTATATTGATGTAACCAACAGTCTTATTAAATAAGAAACACAGAAACAATGTAAAAGAGAAAGCCGAGAGGTCAGAGCTCAGAGCTAAAATCTCACCCTTCCGCCTGCGGTGTCCCAGTTTCCCGAAAGAGGGCTACTTCCTGTCTGTTCGTCTATTTATAGTATTTTGTTCTGCCTTCTCATTGGTTGTAAACCCAAACACGTGACTGCCTCGTCACTGTCTGAATGTACAGCCCCCTAGGTCTTAAAGGCATATGTCTCCAATGCTGGCTGTATCCCTGAACACACAGAGATCTATGGGATTAAAGGCGTGTGCCACCACCGCCACACTCTTGCTATGGCTCTAATAGCTCTGACCCCCGGGCAACTTTATTAACATACAATCAAAATCACATTTCAGTACAATTAGATTACCACCACAGGTGTATTTATTTTTTCTTCCAAAGTTGGGCTCTATATCAATATTTTATTCCATTTTATCTATTTGATACACTAAGCATTTATTTGTCAATTAGCAAAAACTCCTTTATTGAGGTAGATTTCATTGTATAGATCTGTACTGTGAACCAAAAGAAAAAGGGCTTTCAAATGGTTGAGACTGAATACTCTGTACACTATCTAGATCAGCAGTTCTTAACCTATGGTTCATGACCATTTCTTAGGAGTCACGGAAGACCTTCAGAAAACACAGATATTTATGTTACAATTCATGACAGTAGCAAAATCACAGTTACAAAGTAGCAACAAAAATAATTTTATGGTAAGAGGTCATCCCAACATGAGGAACTGTGTTAAAGGGTTGCAACATTATGAAGGTTGAGAATCACTGGTCTGATGGTCAGGAAAGATTGCATTAGAGATGTGGCTGTGGGGTCAACATCATACAGAGTGGAACATGGCTACATGATAATAAGAAAGGGAAATAAAAGAGAAGAGGGATTAAAAACCAAGTGTTAACAAAGACAAACAGTAGTTTATTATGGTTGTCATATGGGAATTTTCAATATTTCTAAAAGGAAACTGACAGCACAGGACATCTCTTAGTCATATCTTTCAAACTGTGTAATGTATAAAGGCCTCACAAAGGTAGTTCATCCCACTGCATGTACAAATGATGCTTCACAGATGTGAAGAAGTCACTATATAGGCCCCAAAGACTCATTCCTAATTAAGACAAAGTCCCCACAACATTTCAACCATAAGGTTCTCTGTTGGTAGAATTTTTGTGTTAGTTCCCACTGTGAAGAGCCTTACATCTTAAATCCAACTTATATGTTTTATGCAGTCTTTATTTCCAACACACATCAGTGGTTATAATCATGTAACTAGGATATCAAGAAAAAGAAAGACAGAGAGGCACAGAGATGGAGACAGAGAGAGACACAGAGAAGGCTAACATGAGGGAATGAATGAGGCCTTTGTACTTAAAGGCATTTTGGGTTTTGTTTGGTTGGTTGGTTTTTTTGTTTTTTGGGGTTTTTTTGTTTGTTTGTTTGTGTGTGTGTGTGTGTGTGTGTGTGTATACTCTTTAGTGGAGTATTTATTTAAAAGGAACAGGGAAGGGCTGACCATTGTCCCACTACATAAAGCACTTCCTGTGCAAGCTTAAGAACTGGAGTTCCGGGGTTGGGGATTTAGCTCAGTGGTAGAGCGCTTGCCTGGCAAGTGCAAGGCCCTGGGTTCGGTCCTCAGCTCTGGAAAAAAAAGAGAGAGAGGGAGAGAGAGAGAGAGAGAGAGAGAGAGAGAGAGAGAGAGAGAGAGAGAGAGAGAGAGAGAGAACTGGAGTTCAGATCCCTAGCAACCATGTAAATTCTGGTCAGCTCACCTAGAACTTCAACACTGAGAGGACTCTTGAATGGCCCCAAATTACATAGCTTCCTATTCTATCCATAACAGGGAGTTGTGTGTTAAATTAAGAGACCCTGACTCAATAAATAAAGTAGAAAGCAATCAAGGAGACTCCCAATGTCAGCCCCGAGTACGCACGCGCGCACACACACACACACACAGACATGTGCCAAAAACAAAATCACAGGGAGAAAGAAGCTCTGAAAATTAAAGAATTGAGATGCTACATGAGACCAAATGAACATTAGCCTTGGAGCATTTTATAAGTGTACAAGCAAATGAATAAACAATTCTGTAAGAGTATTACATTATGACTCAAGGAAGCGTCAGGTTTACAGGAAGATGAAAACAGCATTCAACACTTTAATATTTTGGATTGATGAGGTGTAGAAAAGAAATTTAGGTTCAACAAATTTAGAGAAAATCATCATATCTCTATAAATTAGTACCTACATCATTGTCTGTTGATATTGAAGCAAACTTGAACATTTATTTCTGATGAGATTTTAAGTTAACAATAGCATATCAACACCCCTGAAAACACAGTACTTTGATTCTTATATTTTAATTTATTACTGAGTTAAAATTAAGGTTGATTTATGTTATACGTTGTATAATTCTATATATCTTGAATATCTATGAATTCAGTATCCACTAATTCAAAGACCAAAAGTATGTTTAAGAACCCTGCACCTCTACTGACCATACATAGACATTTCGTTGTTGTTATTTCCTGTGACATGAACTGCAGCAATTCACTTCATTATGTTTATGTTGTTAAATACGGTAAACATTTTGAAAGTAATTTAAAACCTCCAGAAGGGTATATATCGGTTATATGCAAATGTGATGCCCTATGATATAAGAGAATTTTGATGTTCTAGGGAGGGGAGGTGCATCCTGGGACAAATCTGTTGCAGATACTGGAAGATGATTGTATTATATATGTACCATACTTAAGATGACACAATTGAATCTCAATGCTCTGAACTTGACCTTGGAACTTTAATAAATCAAATATTTTAATGGTGATTTCTTCGCTGATATTCTAATTATTTATTCTAATTATTTTTCTATAGGAATGTTTCTGGCCGAGCTGATAGAGAAGTACTTTGTGTCCCCTACCCTGTTCCGAGTCATCCGCTTGGCCAGGATTGGCAGAATCCTACGCTTGATCAAAGGCGCCAAGGGGATCCGCACGCTGCTTTTTGCTCTGATGATGTCCCTTCCTGCGCTGTTCAACATCGGCCTCCTGCTTTTCCTGGTCATGTTCATCTATGCCATCTTTGGGATGTCCAACTTTGCCTACGTTAAGAGGGAAGTTGGGATTGATGACATGTTCAACTTTGAGACCTTCGGCAACAGCATGATCTGCCTGTTTCAAATCACCACCTCTGCAGGCTGGGACGGACTGCTGGCTCCCATCCTCAATAGCAAGCCCCCTGACTGTGATCCTAATAAAGTTAACCCCGGAAGCTCAGTGAAGGGGGATTGTGGGAACCCGTCTGTGGGGATTTTCTTTTTTGTCAGCTACATCATCATATCCTTCCTGGTTGTGGTGAACATGTACATCGCTGTCATCCTGGAGAACTTCAGCGTCGCCACGGAGGAAAGTGCAGAGCCCCTGAGTGAGGACGACTTTGAGATGTTCTATGAGGTCTGGGAGAAGTTCGACCCTGATGCCACTCAGTTCATGGAATTTGAAAAATTATCTCAGTTTGCAGCTGCTCTTGAACCCCCTCTCAACTTGCCGCAACCAAACAAACTTCAGCTCATTGCCATGGATCTGCCCATGGTGAGTGGAGACCGCATCCACTGCCTGGACATCTTATTTGCTTTTACAAAGCGGGTTTTGGGTGAGAGCGGAGAGATGGACGCCCTTCGAGTCCAGATGGAAGAGCGGTTCATGGCTTCCAACCCCTCCAAAGTCTCTTATCAGCCAATCACGACTACTTTAAAACGGAAACAAGAGGAGGTGTCAGCTGTTATCATTCAGCGTGCTTACAGGCGCCACCTTTTGAAGCGAACGGTCAAACAAGCTTCGTTCACCTACAATAAGAACAAACTCAAAGGTGGGGCTAATCTTCTTGTAAAAGAAGACATGATCATTGACAGGATAAACGAAAACTCTATTACAGAGAAAACCGACCTGACAATGTCCACCGCAGTTTGCCCACCCTCCTACGATCGGGTGACAAAGCCTATCGTGGAAAAACACGAGCAGGAAGGAAAAGATGAAAAGGCCAAAGGAAAATGAACAAAAACAAAAAAAAGTAATAAATTGGGTGACAAATTGTTTACAGCCTGCGAAGGTGATGTCAAAAGGACTCCTTTAGGAGGTCAATGCCAAACTGACTGTTTTTACACAAATTCACTTAAGGTCAGTGCCTAATAAGACAGTGACCCCCCATCCCTTGTGGGCAAACTCTGTGACTCTGTGGAAAGGGGAGACGATCTTGGCAAGAGGTTACTGTTCTCACTACCAGCTGACACTGCTGAAGACAAGGGACAAATGGCTAAGCAGTCTGCAGGGACCCGTCTAAAGGGGTGGAGCGCGAAAACCTGGGGGTTAATGTGAAACACTGTAGTGTAGTAACTGTGTCCACCATTTGCATTTCAACTGCCACACTGGTCACGTTTTTTACAAACTCTGTTAGTGGATTCATCTTTTTTTTAATCCATATGTTGTTTGTTACATGTGACTATTTTTGTAAACAGGGTTTCTGTTGGGAAACAGACAAAAGGAACTCTCTTCCAGGTCTGTCACCTGGGGGTACTGACATACACATGACCCTCCTGTCTGCACAAAGATGTGGTTTTGCATGAGGGCATGCTGCACCACAGGATCATGCATGAGAAAAAGTCACAAGGAAAGCAGAGACAGTTCTTCAACAGTCCTATGTCATCTGTGTTTCCAGGGGGGACAGGGTCGGTACTGAGGTGATCATCAGATAGATAATAGGCTTTGTTCATCTGGTTTTATCAAGTCTAGCCATTAGTCCAAGGAGATAGTTGGGGACAGGTCATTAAGTCTTAGTGGGTGCAAACATCATTCAAATGTCTGGAATCCCATTATGTTTCTGTTCACTGTCTCTTAAAAGTCTCTAAATACTGAATATGACTCCTTACCCCCAACCCTAGAAGAGTGAATTGACCAAAATAACCCTTTATAAATTTCCGCTTAATCCTGCACTTTGTTTAACCATCTTCAGCTCTCAGTGAGGTTGACACTGTATGTGTTAATGAAATGCTATTTATTATGTAAATAGTCATTTTACTCTGTGGTGCACGTTTGAGCAAACAAATAATGACCCAAGCACAGTATTTATTGCATCAAATATGTACCACAAGAAATGTAGAGTGCAAGCTTTCCACAGGTAATATACTGTACTCTGTACCATTATAGATAGTGTGGATGCTGTCAATGCATGTTGATATTACCATGTTGCAGTATCTAGTTTCTCCCACCACACAGATTCTCATTCATGAGAAACCATAGGTCAGTGGCTAAGTCAAGGAAACTGTTCAGCAGATTTCATTTCTGTAAATCATTAAGCAATAGTTTGCAGCACTTCAACAATGTTTGGGTTTATTTTTAAATTTTAAGTGGGTAACATCCAGTGTATAGCCAGACTGTACATACATGTTTGAAAAAACAACACCGCTTAACCTGTTAAAAACATGTTTAGAATTTTATAAGC
Organism: Peromyscus leucopus; assembly: GCF_004664715.2. NCBI lineage: Eukaryota > Metazoa > Chordata > Mammalia > Rodentia > Cricetidae > Peromyscus > Peromyscus leucopus. Next base: position 43,145,310 of record NC_051066.1, on the reverse strand, counting down.
CAATATAAATACTGTACAAAGTCACTTTATTTTATTTTTCAGCATTATGTACATATGAAGAGGAAATTATCTTCAGGTTGATTTCACAATCACTTTTCTTACTTTCTATCCATAGCAGTTTTTCATGGAAGATATTTGCTAACTAAGAAATGAAAACATGACTGGGTAGGGGTAGATCTCCGCTTTTTTATTACATTTCTTTTATTTTACAATTTTAAGGGGCAAAATACACTCATAACTCCCATCCAAATTATGATTTGCAATTGGAAAAGGGTATAACATTTGATTTATAGTTATCGTAGTGTTATGCTAACTGCTGACCACAATGCTTACTTCCTAACATTGTCCTTAATTCCCTAATTTCTGTTGAACTATTTTTCTTTGCTTTGGAAACACGTTTCTCTAGATTGTTCTAAATATAAGTGTGGGCATCATAATTTCTTTTCCTCAAAAACAGAGAGTATTACACTTACATAGTCAATTACATCGACATATTTTGGGTTTCTTACAGAAGCAGACCATAGGCACCTCTTTTCTTAAAAATATTTAGATGAACCATATTCATGAACTGCATGTTGGAAAATGCTACTATTACCCAAAATGATGCTAATCACAATTAAAAATGTGCAAAACTAATAAAAATTAATTTTTTTATTTTATTGTTTGCCTGGTTATTTTTTGTTAGCAGAATTTTATAACAACATGGAGATGTTTTTATCTACTTATGGTGGGGAGAGCTGCACACACACACACACACACACACACACACACACACACACTTGCTGTATGGAACAGAAAACTTGGAGTAAAAATGGGACTTCCTAGAATGGCCCCCTCAGCAGCTAGAAGCAGCACAATGTGATCTCTGTGAGAACAAAGAGCCAGGGCTAACAGATAAACTGGTATTCATGGGGTGGGGGTAAAGTTATACAAGTCAATGCAATGGGGCCAGCCATTTGAGATACAAAAGGAAGCCCTTAAAGCATCATTGAGAAACTCAAAGTTGCTATGAGTGGGCTACTGTGCTCCTCCAGAAGCTCCCTGCACCCACTCTGAGTTTCCCCCAAGAAAGATAGCATCTGTATCACATGTATATGTTCCCCTGTCCCTTAGCTTCCAGTTGGCTGGCCAATGGGAAACCAGTGTTGGACTTCAATATGAAAAGTGGAAGATAGGAACATTTATCTGTCTGTTCCTTGCAGGCCTTACCCACTAAAGGTCAGAGTGCCCCCTCTCTTACAACTAGAGTAACTTGCTGTTGAACCAAATAACCCTTCTTTGCTTGCTTCCCTGGTTCTGGAGGTGCTTCCTTATTCCTTACAACTTTCCCCCAAATTTGCTGACACCCTTGTAAATGATTTCTAAAAAACAAACAAACAAACAAACTCTCTATACTGTTGTGCCCAGATCGTAACCCCCAGAGAGACCACCAAGGAATAACATACCAGAATGCAAAAGCAAGGTTTATCTGTTACAAGTCATGACAGGGAACTCAACTCAAGCCATCTCAAGTGAGGCAGAGAAGAGTTACTCTTTCTTGGGGAAGTTAGTTTTTATAGGCAAAACCCATAAAATTTCTTAGAGGGGAGGGGGTTAGTACGGGTCCATCCTTGATTGGTCCAGTTTTTCCCGGGCCTGGACTTTATCTTATTCTAGCTTATCTGTTTGCCCTGTCAGGAGTTTTACAACTCCTCTCCGGGGTCTGGTCATGTTATCTCTGGAGAGGGGCATCTTGTGTTTAATTGGTTACCATCAGACATCCTAACTCTGTTCTTTTGTTCCTGGGGCTGGCACCATCATTTCTGGGGACTTGAAACTGGCCTGGGTCTATCTATATTGAGATATCTTTGTCTAAGGCTCTCTTTTTGAGACAATAGAGTGAGGGTCTTGTGCCTAGATCATGTCCCCAAAGCTGCCACTGGAGACTTTAGGTACAGAATGCAAAAGTAAGGTGTTTTCTAAGTTTATAAGCCTCCAGGGAGGCTCTTCCAAATCTCTCACTCACAGCAGGGAGGTTGGAAGGAGTGCTCCCCTTTCTTTGTGAGGCTAGTTCTTAAAGGCACAGACCATATAATTTATTTTAACCCGCCTCCCTTTTTAGTCTTTTGGTCGAATATCCTGACTGTGTTTTCCAAAGTCCTGTAGCAGATACAGCCACCTAGGGAAAAGGGGTCTAAGTTCTTATCTACACTTAGGAATCCTGGTTTAAGCTTCTCTTTGTCTGTAGGGGATAGAGTGGGGGGTTTTACTGAGGTATCACATATGCCTCATTTTAACATGCCATGTTTCTCCTGCCAGGCTGACAAAATGATGAAATATCTCCTCAAAGTCAACAAGAAGCAATGACTTGCCTTAGGTTCGCTTGGAGACTTTATGTAACTGACTGTCATAGATAAAGAATCAGCCACTGAAAGAACACAACATGGTCAAGCTTAGAATTCACAGACATTGTCTTAGTTAGGGTTCTATTGCTGTGAAAACACACCATGATCACAGCAAGTCTGATAAAGAAAAACATTTGATTGGGGCTGGCTTATAGTTCACAGATTTAGTCCATTATCATCATAGCAGGAAGCATGGTGGCATGCAGGCAGACATGCTGCTGGAGAGGCAGCTGAGTGGTTTACATCTGGATCCGCAGGCAGCGGGAAGAGAAAGAGAGACACTGGGCATGGCTTGAGCATCTGAAACCTCAAAGCCTTCCCCTGCCCCCACCAGTGATGCATCTCCTCCAACAAAGCCACACCTCCCAATAGTGCCAGTTCCTGTGAACCAACACTCAAACATACGGTCTATGTGGGCCATTCCTATTCAGACTACCCCAGAAATGGAGAGGTTATTGGAGTGGTACAGGTAGCAAATCTGACCATCAGAATTAACTGAATCTCTGAGGAAAGAGAAACCTTCATTTAACTCTAGGATTTAGTCATAAAATAAGAAAGAGGGGCAAACAATAGGTTTGACCAGAAAATCAAGAGTAATGCCCAGTGTTTTTCACATTTTTCTACATCTTACTGAACATGTATGTTTGTGATACACCATCCAAATCAATAGAGAAGTTCCAGTTTAGAAATTACTGAAAAGAATGCTCCATTTCCAGGGAAGGACAATGGGCTTATGCCAGGTCTCAATGGTACATTTCCACATACAAAGAACAAACATTAAAATGTAAGCCTATAAATCTCCCTACTTTGCCATGTTTTTTCATAACATGTGCTATGTCAAAAAGTAATTGAGGGCCTGGAGAGATGGTTCAGTGGTTGAGAGCACCAGCTGTGCTTCCAGAGGATCTGGATTCAGTTCCCAGCATCCACATGGTGGCTCAAAGCCATCTGTAACTCTAGTTCCATGGGATTTGATGCCCTCTCCTGGCCTCCATTGCCATGAGGCACAAGCATGGTACACAGACAAAAGCACTCAAGCACTTATAATAAAAATACAGAGAATTATGTGGTCTTGTCAATAGGAGAAGCACCTAGAATATTCACGTCATAGGCCAAATCTGGGGCGAGCTAAGCACCCAAATACATACTAATAGAACACAACACAAAAAAACAAATAATACCAATTTATGTAATGGATTTATTTACATAAATAAGTAGAAAATAGAAAAACGTCTTCTTTTTAGTAGGACATTAATGAATAAAAGCAGAAAAAGTAAAAGAGAAAGTTGTCATAGGACAACCATTACAATTAAGTTACATAAGACTCATCAAAGAATTCTGGGACTCATGCATAACAGTTTGGAGAGGAGCAGGAACCTTACATTGCTTCAAACAATTTCTTCTTTATTAATAAAATTTTTAAAGAAGAAAATTAGCAATGGATAAACCAAGTAGATACAACCATCAAAAGCATTATCAGCTATGAGACCAAATGATACTATCTCTTGTTAAGTTATACCAAGATGGCCACATTACTTCTCAGTCACCATCAGGATTTCATAGCCATAGTCTAAACAGTCGCAAAATAAAATCAAAGACATTCTATTAAAGAAGTGGGTTTACACTTAAAATGTCAGTGTCACAGAAAAAAATTCAAGGATTTTTGAGGATGAGGGGCTATGGGAGCTAAACACCATGAGGTAAGAGATTAAGAAATAGTAGGGGTAGAGATTATCGTTAGAAATGCTGGTTAAATTTGAGTAGGAACTACCAAGTAGCTATTGGTACTGTAATAGGACTAAATGTCTTAGTTTTTAAGGCTAATATACCTATTATAAATAAAAAAATAGGAAATGGCATTATTCTTGCTTCTTTTCCCTTCCCCTTTCTCCCTTTTTTAAACTTTTAAATCCTCTGCCTTTCCTCTTACTTTATTTCCCCCTCCTCTCCTCTTGCTTCGGTGCCCTTCCTCTTTCTCAATGGAGAGTCATTTTCCCAGTCACATCACACTATCTTGTACATGTCTCTTTTGTCTCACATCTTGTACATCTACACTCTCTCCTTTGATCCTTTTTCTCTGTCTTTGGACTTTCTAAGTATGCGTTCTTGGTTTAGAAAAAAACCAACGCTACTTAACCCTTATTCATCTTTTTACACTCTCCCATTTTTTTTTTAAATAGAAAACTGGGATCCATACTCATCCCCTCTCCTGCTTAAAAATTAAAAGAAAAAGATGAGAAATTTTGTCTTGGAATCATCTTGTTGATATAATCACTTTAAAATTACCAAATACCTCTGTATGTTTCCCCATCGTACAGAGACAAATAACCAAACTAGTGGGAACTCATGAACTGTGGACCAATAGCTGTGAAGCCTCCATGGGACTGGACTAGGTCCTCTGCAGAGGGGAGACAGTTATGTAGCTTGATCCACTTAAGGGGTCCCCTGGCAGTGGGATCAGGATTCATCCCTAGGGCATAAGTGGGGCTTTTTGGAGCCCAGTGTCTCAGACACCTTACACAGCCTTGCTCAGGGAGCCCCTTGGACCTGCCTCAACTGAGTGTATCAGGCTCTGTTGACTTCCCATGGAAAGCCTTGCCTTGGAGGAGGTGGGAATGGGGGTTGGGATGGGGGGAAGGAGGGGTGGGAGGAAAGAAGGGAGGGGATCTGTGGTTGGTCCGTAAAATGAATAGAAAATTTCTTAATAAAAAAAAAACAGAAAAAAGATGGAAATCACAAAAAATAACAAATATTATGCTACCTATTAGTATATTCTTATATTGTTATATTGTTAACATGAAGTAAGGAGCAGGAAAGAGCAATGTGTGGACACAGGAACAAAGCATGATATCCATATGAGGGAAGGCTGTAAATTCCCAGCTTCTAATGTGAATGGCATCCCTTCTATTCAGTGTTGACTTTGAAATGATGAGTGATGGGCTGGAGAAATAGCTCAATGATCTAGCACCTGCTTAGAAAAGTATAATCCCAACTGACCCAACTGTCAACTGTAGAAGAGTCAATGCTGTTTTGATTTTCCACAGGTCTTTAATCTTCATGTGTGACAGTATGTGGGCCTGAAATTTCTTAAAAATACTGTATAGGAAACTATAATCTTAATGATAAATACCTCATACAAATATTGTTATAGACAAATTAATTTTTCTACCAACATGTTAATGAACTCGTTTCCCTCATATTGAAGTTGCCAATGTGTGTATGTGTGCATTTTAGTGGAAAACATTAAGACACAAGTGTTGTCTTCCTTCTTTGAGTTATTGGCAATCAATTTGAAGTCAGGCAATCTGACTGTGGTAGCAGACATTGAATATATACCGAAGTAAAAATGAATATTGCCAGTAGCTGAGAGATAAGCAGGGATCCTATGATAGAAGGTCTTAACTATATTATATGGGCTCTGCATTTGAAATCACACATAATGCAAACTAAGATGCTAACACAATGTTAAACTTTGTTTTTCTAAAGAAACCTTTTCGATTTTCTAATGCTTCAGTGCATGACTTCTGTTCTACCTGTTTAAAGGCAGGCAAATTCAATTATCTTTATTCAATCTTAATGGAATGTGAGACTTTTTGAGAATTTGATGATCATGATCATTCCCATCTTTCTTTAAATTGTGCCCTTTAAGAAACCAGAGCACCCTGGGATTCTTCCCACATTGCTGGTTATTTGTTTTTGTCTTACAGCTTTTTCTCCTTAGATTTATACTGCAGTCAGTATTGGTCATTTTGCTGAGCTGGTGCAGTAATTCCAATTGTCTATTGGTGACTTTCGCTAATACATTCAGCTGTCATGTTCAATTCAGCATGTCCAACACCAATGTCTTCACATTCTGTCCCTCTCTGTCACTAATGAAACTACCCAGAGGCTGGCACAATGGCTTGGAGGGTAAAGATGCTTGCTGCCAAACCTAATGACCTGAGTTCAATCTCGGGGTTGCACATAGTGTCCTGCGGCCTCCTTGTGATTGCTATTGTTCATGTGTATACACACACACACACACACACACACACACACACACACACACACACACAAAACACACACAAATACACCAACAACAACAACTAAATAAATAAATAAAAACAAAAACAGCCAGAAGTAAACCTGATTTCCTAATATCTGTTACTGAGTTACTGTTCTAGTTCACAAAGAGAAAAGATAAAAAAAAAAAAAATATTATAAATTATAGCACTTAAGGGATAGATAAACAACTCAAAGTAAGGGTACCTGGTAACTTCTGATCTGGGTGCATTCCCATAGGATTTGCTGAAGGAGGCAGAGGCAGGAGGATTCGGAGTTTGAGGCCAGCCTAGGAGGATTGCTAAGGAGAAGCTTTGGCCAGGACTGAGCCACAAATGGTGGTAGGACCATGGAGACAGAGGTTGCTCCTCCGGGTTGCTGGCTGCTTCTCATCATATTGGTGACTGCGGTGATGCTGTTACCTGGGACGAAGGGTTTACTGCTGCTTGTTCAGAGAAGAATTGCCAGGACCATCATGTTACAAGAAAGCATCGACAAAGGTCAGTTTGGAAAAGTTTGGCAAGACAAATGGTAGGGAGAAATTGCTGGGAAGATTTTCTCTTCTAGGGAAGAACACTCATGGTTTCGAGAGACAGACATTTATCAGACTGTGATTACTCCAAACCACAGAGGAAGCACAAAAAAAAATCTACAGGGAACCATGACCACGCCTAACAGCAACTTTGAAATCTTCAAAAGCATGATGGGACCCCACAACAATGATTCCACAAGGACTATAGTAAAGCCATTAAGCTGATTAACACCACGGAAAGATAGACTTTGAACTACAAACTACTCAAGACAATTTCGAGATGGCTAGCTGAGATGATCCAGCCTGACAGACTACTCAAGCAAGGACTTGTGACGAGCCCTGCACTTTCCCAATATGCAGAGACTGAACAAGTGATACATGACTCGACAATTACCCCCAAAATTTTCTTTTCAGGATTCCCTAAAGATGTTCCATCAACACCAAGCACATAGTTGGTGCACGTAAAGAAATGCAGGCTCTCACTCATACACATTAAGTAAATAAAGAAAAAAATTGAAAAGCTATCCATCCATCTAAGGTATCTTTTCCTTTACTTATAAAGTGTATCTGAGATCCATCATTATATGCAACATGTGTAAGATAACAGCACATCAAAAAATTACAAGTGGAAATTCATATATATAAATATATGTGTTTATATATATATAAATAAATATCCATGTACATACAAATGTTTAAAAGAACATATATCACTATTACCTATAAAGAAACAAATGCAAATATAAGTAAATGCATAGACATATATTTATATGCATATTTTTTCAAGTTATTCATCCAAAAGTGATTTTTTTAATCCTTTTGAACTTAAGAATTCTATAATACCCCCATTCTTTGTTATGTTGGAACTATTACGTTGGCCACATTAAATTTATTTTTATGAAAGGTACTGGGTCTGTTTTCCCTTCAATACAACTTAGCCTCATTCTAATCTGCATTATTAATGTTCATCTTTCAGCAGGGATGGTGGAGCAATACCTTATTCAGCAGTATTCCTTGCAGTCATAGAAAAAAATCTAAATGCAAATAAACTGTGCCTTTGCTCATTCTTTGTTGTAACTGTATTCAGTTACTCTGTCTTAGGGGAAGTAGCTACTGCAATACACTGACTGGTAACCTGAAACAGGTGAAGTGCTAGAACACAGTGTACTAAGGATAAGGTAATGAAGGTAAATATACAAGGAATGGATAGCAGGACTTGGGGTGAATAGTTCAAGTACTCAGTAATAAGTATTTCACCAAAGAGAAGAACATGCATGGCATCATTAACTTATATACTGCAGAGACTTTCATACGTCACATGCTATGACATGTAACAAATAACTCACTGGACATTAACTGCATAAAATTCAGTATAAGTGTAGGCAGTGTGCTTACAACACTCTGCCGCTCCCCTTTCTCCACACTAGAACATATATTTCCTTGGCCTTATCCTTGGACCATACCTTAAATAAACACATCAGCATCAGGAGAACCAAGCATGGTGGGTACCAAGTCTCCAGTCCTACTGTATAGTATCTATCAACTTTCAGTATCTTTAGCTCTTCCTTTTATATTAAAAATATATATATATATATACCAGGGCATTAGTTTAAAATAAAGTCCCAAACCTCATCTCAAATCAGAATCCCCAAGAAAAGGATATGCATATGTGTTGCTCATGCATTGCACTGAGCCTTGCTATGAGTTACAATGAGGTAGAAGAACATTATATAGCAAGCTCTCCTCAGAGTCTATCATCAGACAAGTCAGAAAACCTCTGGCTTTGGGGTATTTAAATCCACAAGTGTCAAAGCCTTCAGGAACTCATCATAGTTGACTGTAGTACGTCAACACAACACACAGAAGGTGCTACACCACTGAGCAGCAGCACCTCTGGACCACACACTAACTCAGTTCAGAATGATACATGCTCTCAGACTTCCCACAGAGATCAGAGTAAAACACTACATTGTTTCTTCTCAGTAAGTACAACTTGACTTTACCAAAAGGAACCTTCTGTAACAGCAGAACATGATGAGGGCTTTGGGGAAATTGGAAAAAGATGTCTGCTCTGAGAGAACTGGCTAAGCACAAGCACAAAGGGCTCCACATCGGGGACAAACGCAGGCCATTTGGACTGTTCTGAGAGAATGGGATACTTAAGAAAAAAACTCCCAGTACCAAAGAGAGAGCAGGAAAGGTCACCACCCCAGAAAATCACTGCTAAGATATGTGAAGGACACAGAGTCTTTTTTTTTTTTTTACAGAAAATTATCCTATGATAAACACAAAAACTAAATACCAATTATTTGGAAATGGGGCCAGCATCCAAAGGCCCTTGTGCCAAGTCTGTAAACTTTATTAAAATTTTATAGTATTTTCCTGATTAAGCTGCAAAAACAATACATGTAAATTATTTATGGGAAAAAGAAAATCACCCCCAAAACAGTGCAAACACAACAATGATTCTATTCTTGAGTAATTTTCAAGGCAAGATATCTTACGTGCATATATATGCAAGGCTTTTAATATAAACATAGTAACTGGGCATCTACCCAAGGAATGCTGATTTATATAAAGATACATGCTCAGCTATGTTCATAGCAGCACTATTTGTAATAGCCAGAACCTGGAAACAACCTAGATGCCCATCAACGGAAGAATGGATGAAAAAAATGTGGTACATATACACAATGGAGTACTACTCAGCAGAGAAAAACAATGAAAGCATGAAATTTGCAGGCAAATGGATGGAACTAGAAAAAATCATCCTGAGTGAGGTAACCCAAACCCAGAAAGACAGTAATGGTATGTACTCACTCATTGGTGGATTCTAGATATAAAATAAAGAACAATCAGACCACAACCCATAGAACCATAGAGGATATATATATAGCATGGAGGTCCCTAGGATGACTGTGGCATATAATAAATTTCAGTTTTACTCAATTATTGAAAAAAAATAGCCAAATGAATGGAAACACATGAACTATGAACCAAAGGCTGAGGGGCTCCCAGCTGGATCAGGCCCTCTGAATAGGTGAGACAGTTGATTGGCTTGATCAGTTTGGGAGGCATCTAGGCAGTGGGACCAAGTCCTGTGCTCATTGCATGAGTTGGCTGTCTGAAACCTGGAACTTATGCAGGGACACTTGGCTTAGTCTGGGAAGAAGGGACTGGACCTCCCTGGACTGAGTCTACCAAGTTGATCACAGTCCTCGGGGAGGACTTGTCCTGGAGGAGGTGGGAATGGAGGGTGGGCTGGGGTAAGGGAGGGCGTGGGGGGGGGAGAATAGGGGAACCCATGGCTGATATGTAGAACTGAATGATATTGTAAAATAAAAAATATATATCACAAAAAAAACATAGTAACATTTTTTTTTTTTGATTTTTTTCGAGACAGGGTTTCTCTGTGTAGCTTTGCGCCTTTCCTGGGACTCACTTGGTAGCCCAGGCTGGCCTCGAACTCACAGAGATCCGCCTGCCTCTGCCTCCCGAGTGCTGGGATTAAAGGAGTGCGCCACCACAGCCCGGCAACATAGTAACATTTTTATGCTCTGCTGCATCAACATTTCAATGACTATAGCTTGAATAATTTCCCATGTGACACATATTTCAGATTCATTCTTAAGTGGTGAAAAATATTACATTATAGATTTAACAATCACTTATTGATGGACATTGAGGATGGGGTTTTTTCTGTTTTTCTTTATAGTTAGTAAGGGTGCAACAAATATTTTATTCCTGTTTTTTTACACATCTGTGAATATTTTTGTTGGGTAAACTCACAAAATTTGATTTGCTAGATTATAAAATATTATTTTCCCTTCTTATTTTAGATGTGAGCACTTCTGGAAGCAAGACCATCATACCAATTTTTTTGTTGCCAAATATCTCTTCTAGGACAAATAATTCTGCAAGCACAGCATCTGTGAAGGCACATCTAGCTTCCCAATACAGAATGTACCCTGCATTGTTCTAGTTTTAAAGTTAAATAAGGTGGAGAGTGACAGTGGGACACCAATATCTTCCTCAGACCCACACACACTCATTCACTCTCTCTCTCTCTCTCTCTCTCTCTCTCTCTCTCTCTCTCTCTCTCACACACACACACACACACACACACACACCACTCACACACACATTATTTTTTAATTTAAAAATTAAAAATTTTTGAAGAAAACATACACAGGCCAGGCAACAGCTCAGTTGGTAAAGTGTTTGCTGTCCAGCATGAGGACCTGAATTCAAATCCCCCAAAGCCAGGTATAAAGCCAGGTGCAGTGGTATACATCTGAAACCCCAGTGCTGAGGATGAGGTAGATATCTCTGGAGCTTGCTACCAAGCCAGCCTGGCAAAATCAGTAATCCCAAGTTCAGTAAGAGACCCTATCTCCAAACATAATGTGGAGACTGACTGAGGAAGACCCCTAAAGTTCATGCTTGGCTGCTACGTATACACTCACACATATGCACTCATATGTACAAATACATACAACACACACCCAAAGAAAGAGGAAAAGAGAAAAGGAGCTCCGGAGGGAGGGAGAGAGGGAGGAAAGGAGGAAGTAAAGAAAGAAGGAAGAAAGGAAGGGAGGGAGGGAGAGAGGGAGGGAGGGAGACAAGAGGGAGAGAAGAAGAAAATGAAAGTTTCTCCTGAGGGATAAAAAGTAACTGTTCCATGCATGTTGGTTTTGGCACAACCATCAAGAAAAAAAATTACAAACAATAATCTAGGTCTTGGAAATTGATAGAAAATGACTTTTTGGGGGACACGTATCTGGGAGGTTATGTGTTACCAGAACATTCATATCTCAGTATCCAATTCATTCCTCAAATTGAATCAAACTCTGGATTCCTGCTGGCAAGCACAGACTCAATATTGTCTAGATTTAATATTTGGAAATGAATGGTTTATACTATAGCATCTTCCATATTCAGGGACAAATCTTTAAAATGTTTCTGGTACCCATATTCTGGGGATCTGGCTCTGAACTGAAGTTAATTCAGTTTCAGAAGTCATTAAAAGTTCTGGTGGCCAGCAAGATGGTTCTGTGGGTAAGGAACTTCCCAGGCAAGCGATGACCTGCATGTGGTCCCTGTTACTCACACAAAGATAGAAGGCTGAGATACATTCGACATAGTTGTCCTCTGATCTCCTCATGTGCACTCTGGAACATGTGCACACACACACATAAAATAATGTTGCTGTACCTCATCCATATACATATTCTCTTCAACCGTATAGAAATTGTGACTTTATTATATATTCCCTTACTATTGACATACAAAAACTTCTACATACACACCACCTTTTCATGTAAGACAAAGGGCAACTACGTTGGTATGTGTGCCCAGCAAAATAATCTTATGATGGAGAAATGCTGGTCAGTATATGGGGCTTATACACTTCAAAAAAAGCTGTTTTTTGAGGTGTGATCCTTAGACAGAAAACATCAGCAATACTTAAAAATGTGTTATAAACACATGCTTTGCCTACCTGGTTATGCCCACTACCCCAGACTCTGATCAGTCCCCTCCTTGCCCCTAGCATATCAAGTGATTGCTAGCTAAGTATCTGAGCCCAAGCTTGACAGTCATTATTCATATCCATTATTGTCTTACCCATGGGACAACAATGTCCTTCAGTGGCCAAAAAAAATGAACACTATTTAAAGTAAATATATTGGTACATCGTATTTTAAATGATGTACAAATCAATAGACAACATTTACTATGTTTTTAAATGGGCATGAACCCTCTATCTTAAAAGTAATGTACACACAAGAATTTTTTTAAATTGTATATTTGTGTGAGGGTGTCTGATTTCCTGGAACTGGAGTTACAGTTTTGAGCTGTCATATGGGTGCTGGGAATTGAACCCAGGTCCTCTGGAAGAGCAGCCAGTGCTCTTAACCTCTGAGCCATCTCCTCAGCCCCACAAGAATTTTTTTGTTCTTAATTTAATTAAATTCCTCATGTTTTGAGTGGCTACATTATTATGCAACACCATTCTAAAAGCTTTTGCTTCTGCCTTGCTACAAAAATACTAATTGTCTAAGCTGATCACTTGGGAGAGAGAAGAAGGAAGTTTTAGAGTTCAGAGTCAGTTGGACCACATAGCAAGCTCCATGCATCCTGGTTTATAGCTTAAGTCTCCGTTGAAATTAAACAAAACAACCAAAAGAAACATATGCCTAGTCTCATTGTGTACTTGAAACAATGAAAACAGGGACTATTTAGAAGAATACAAAACATTATTTTAAAATGTTCTCTAATGATAAGTAGAGGAGTATTCATTTTCCATGTGATTAAAAGTTCTGGAGACAAAAATTTGAGGGGTGGTGTTGGTAAAACCCTACTGTTACAAATTAAAATTCAGTTGCAAATGGACTCATGAACAGGGATGTTTGGCTGTTTTCACTCAGCCACTTAGACAGTGGGCAGGCTGATAAAGGGGGGCTTTGTACACGAGGAGCCAGGAGTTAAGTCTGAAGGAAGAAAGCGTGCACATTTATGGAAGAGGAGAGAGAGCACCAGCTGTTGAAGGACACGGACCTAGCCTTCCATGGATGGAGAGGTTTTCATCCTGAGGGAATCTGAGGGACACACTAGAGAACAGCACATGCACTGGCGTACAGGGATGCTTTGAGGAGCACCTGACCCAAATGTTACTAAGCAGAGTGTTCAGACTTGTGAAACACCAAGTGTTGAGGGCCAGCAAGTTGTAACAGCAAGCCACAAAGAGACAGGCAGGGAGTGCTGGTCCATAGCATGCCACTGGGCATAAGCGTAATTTTGAGCTTATCAGGACAGCTGATATCTTTCTCTAATTTTATCTGATATCTAGATTTTCCTCTTCTTCCAGAAAAATAGGAAGATATTCATTTCCAATATAAAGTGGGAAGAAAACGCATACTTTTCCAACAGAAGCAATAGCGAAGAGGATTGTGTACAAACAGGTTTGGTAAAAATAAGGTCATTTCTGTTTATCCTCCTTGCATAGTTTAAGTTCTCTTCTGTGACCCTTTTAGTTCTGTTTTCACCAGAACCACTCAGATTTCCTCCATGTTTTCTTTTAGTCTGATGCACAGTAACATAGAGAAAACAGACATGATTGAATGGACACGCTGATCCTATTGCATATACTAAATGCTTATGAGATCAATATACTTACCATAAACCTAATACCACTCCCTCCCCCCCAAAAAAAATCACTTTTCAAGTCACGGAAGTTAAGTAGCATAAATCAGCTCCACCTCAGGCCTAGAGACCAGATCCCCACCCCACCCCCATATTCTTTCTCAAAACCATTCACTTGCGGTGATCTTCACAGGTTTCACAGAGAATGGATTAGAGCTCTCTCTAAAGAGAGAGTAGATTTTGGTAGATGGAAAAAAATAGCTTGGGGCATAGGAGAAAAACACATTCTCAAAAAAAAAAAAAAAAAGGAATCCTCCCTTCTACACAGAGTAAAGACTTTCTGAGGGGGAAGTTGAGGACATAGTCGAACAAGACATGGAGGCAGTCTTAGCTTCCAGACACAGACATTTGTAGCTAATAGTAGAGAAACAGCAGAAATATTTGTGTTAGAGAACATACCAGTGTTTCAAGAAAGATAGACTCATAAAGGAATTCTCTGCACAAGGGCTTATCGAGGACTTTCGAGTCATCACAAGGAACTAATGTTGGGTGCTAAATGATTTACTGTTAGAAACTAACAGAAGTCACTATACTTGCATATGTAGCTTTCCACTGGTCGTAGGTCATTTGGGGTTTAAACATTGCAGGCTGCTTATCTATCGCTGTAACTGTGATCCTCAGATAGACTTTCCCTCTTGGATTCAAGTGTGCAATCTCAAGATGGCGACACATGTTATAGAGCACCAAGGTTTTATTAGCCCGAGATTTTCTGTGCTGCATGCTTTGGAAACCAGAACAGTAGCTATTACCTACCAACTGCTCATTGCCACAGCAATTCCTAGACTATGAATTTTAGAAACAATTCCACCATGACAAGATGTGCCTTATTGGGTGTAATGAATGTACTTCAGAGGAAAAGCCCATAGAAAACCTTGCTTCATTTTAAAGCCGGGAGTCGGAGTTATCCCATCTCTAAAGAATGTTCTTACATAGCCTACAAGCAGAAAGAAGTTCATGTCTACAGAAAATGTTAGTCAGCTTGTTGGCTTTCATAATAGATACATTGGTGAACATCTCCTAGAGAAAAGAAGCCCTCACAGGAGGGTAGGGGACTGAGGTGAGTCGGCCTCCTTTCAGGCCTGGGATGGCAGAGAACACCATGGTGGGAGCTCCATGGTGGAGGAGACCCAGTCAATTTGGGACTGCCTGGAAGCAAACTGAGAGGCCCAGGGTCCCAATATCCTCTTCAAGGGCACTCCAGAATCATCTAAAG
Organism: Peromyscus leucopus; assembly: GCF_004664715.2. Classification (NCBI taxonomy): domain Eukaryota; kingdom Metazoa; phylum Chordata; class Mammalia; order Rodentia; family Cricetidae; genus Peromyscus; species Peromyscus leucopus. The sequence continues at coordinate 43,129,937 of NC_051066.1, read as the reverse complement.
TCCTTTCACCAAGCCTCCCATCAAAGGCTCCACCACTTCCAGCAGTACCACAGACCGGGGGATTAAGCATTCAGCACACCTGTCTTGGAGGGACAGTTTATATCCAAATTATAGCAAACCCTTAAGAAATAAAAGTCTGAAAGAGGTAACTACACATTTCAAATAAGACTTTACGGTGGAAATCTGGTGGATCAATTTAATAAGCACTCAGATAACAGAATTACAGCCGTGCTTGCAAAGATTTAAAACAGGCCCAAGCCAGGCTTCACTTTTTTTTGCCAAATTGTGATTTTTCTGCGCCACCTTGTGGCCCCGTCACTATTACTACAAGTGGCAGGTAAATCATTTTCCCTGGTCAAGCACGCCGCTAAGCCGCATTGCGCAAATCCGCTTCCACAAAAAAAAAAAAAAAAAAAAAAAAAAAAAATGGAGTCTGCCTTTGTTTGCAGGGATGGAAAGCAGCGTCGCCCTTCTTCCTATTTCCTGCTTCATCATCTTTATTCTTTAATCTCACACCTCTAGCTCCACCCACCCCCTCCTACTCCAGCCTTCCCAGGCTGGCCCTCCCTCCGGAGGCTCCATCTCTCGGCCGCACTCGGCGCCCAGCGGCGTCCAACCTCAGCCGCCTTCGCGGTCCTCCCTCTGGGTTCCCTCCGAGCCGGCTCCGGGGCCCCTCCCTCGCAGTCCTGCGGTCAGGCCCCGCCCCCTCGCGCCGGCAGCCAATGGAGAGCCGGCCACGCCCTCCGCACCGCCCACCGCGTCCCTTAAGGTTTGAGGGCCCGGGCAGAGGGTCTGAGCCCCTGAGCCTGCGACTGGCAGTGGCGGGCACGCTCCGGGCAGCTGGCGGCCATGGACTCCCAGGAGCTGAAGGTGAGCGGGGCGGGGCGTGGGCTGGGCGAGTGGACACTGCGAAGTGATTGGTACCTGGCCCGGGTGGCATGGGCAGCGGCTGCTGGCAGTGAGGGCTTGGGGCCTTGGCCAAGATGCTGCACGCCACCCCCCCCCCAACTCCCGCCCCCTGAGGATGATCCCGAGGCCCGGGCACAGCCGCTAACGTTAACGGCCAGCTCCCAGCCTGTTGCTTGTGTTGGCTTTGGGCTTCTACTGGGGAAGCTTGCTTGTCTCCAGGTGTGATTTTGAGGGAACTTAACAGCCATCCTATCGTCCTACTCTGCATTCGCGTGTAAAGCAACAAACAGGACGAGACATGCAAGCAGTTTAAAAACAGACTTTAAAAAAGAGAGGAAGGAGTATTTAGCTTACGGAAATGTTCTTCTGATTGATGCATTCAGTAGATATTTCAGAAACGGTGAAACAAAGACGGTTTGGAAATGCAAGAACTTTCCTTTTCAGATGATGGTTTTTCTCTGTTCACTCTTGGACTTGTTTAGCATTTGTGGAGCGCTTCTTCCTGGATGTCTCCCGGAGGTTGGAGCTAGCAGAACAGACCCCAGGACATTAAATTGACCCATTTGCAATCTAATGCTGGGACAGTCCCAAGTGCCTTTCATAAGCATTGGTTGACCGCCTTCTGTGTGTCTTGCACTATTTTCTAAGTACTTAAGATACTGCAGTAAACATGCCAGGTCTTGCAATTTACACTTGATTTATGAGGGCTGAACCCACAAGCTGATAAAAGCATGAATGCCATGTTAGCTCCTGATAGTCACAGAGGAAAATCTGAGTTCTGAAGGTTAGAGAAGACTGAAATGTTTGGCTTTATTTATTTATTAGGTTTTTCGAGTCAGGGTTTCTCTGCGTAGCTTTGCACCTTTCCTGAAACTCACTCTGTAACCCAGCCTGGCCTCGAACTCACCGAGATCCACCTGCCTCTGTTTCCCGAGTGCTGGGATTAAAGGTGTGCACCACCACTGGCTTTTTTTATTTTTAATAAATTTCTGCATTACTGTTCAAGTTTTTCCTCCAGCTTTTACATTTTTCATCACCTCCAATCTATCCTTCAGGTTGCCCAAATGAGTTGTGCAGTAAAATCATTTAAATGATAAAACCATTATTCAATTTTTCATCATTCACCACAGGAGCAAGGCTTATCCTTAAAAATGAGACCATTGGCCCAGCCTCCCTTTTCCCTTGATTTGTCTGTCCAATATTCTATCTAGAACAGGTTCTTGAATAAGGAGTGGTAAACATCCTCTACAAAATGCCAGATGGTACCTATTTTAGGATCTCTGTCCATCTACACTATAGTTGGGAATCAGCTGTGGATGTACTTAAATGAATGAACATCCCCATATGCCAATAAATCTTTATAAGCTCTGAATTTGTCTATGAAATGTTTCTCCAGCCATTTTTAGCTCATGGGCCATACAAAACCAAGTAGGAAGACAAACATGTCTTAGCCCATTGGCTTTTAGCCCTACCCATCACCACACCCATCCCAGGTACTGTACTCTTACTTCCTTGTTGCTGTTCCTCTGCCTTGTAAACTCCTGGGCCTTTGTCAAAAATCATCAAGGCAAATCATGGTGTTAAATGTAGGAGGAGTAATGGGCTTATAATTGGAGAATTAGTTCTAAAATGGTCTGCAGGAGTGGGATCTCTGGGCTCTCAAGCTGTATAAAGTATTCTGTATTCCCAATTACAATGTACTAGCTACTTTCCTACATTAATTACTGCATTGGATCTCAGCTGGTGTTCAGATTACAATTTCACGAGAAAGTTCAAGATATTTTTAGTGCAGTGACCACTCATACTAACATTTCTCAATACTGTATAATTACTCTCTCCTTGGTATGTAGTACTAGAAAGTAGATAGTACCCAGTACTAGAAAGTAGACAGTCAGCAAATGTTTGCTAGAAGGCTGATCATGGGGTATGTGACTGCTCTCAGCACTCAGGAAACAGGGGCAAGCAGAGAGCAAGTCTGAGCCAGCCTGAGCTACATAATGAGATACTGTCTCAAAAATCAAAATAAAGTTTGTTGGACTAAATGGTCTAACTTGAACCACAAGAGTCATAATAGGTATGGGGAGTAATATGAAAACCAGAGAAACAGATGCACATAAAGACTGCTTTGCTCGGCAGCACTGGGTGAATGGGAAGGGAACGTCATGATTCATTTGATGATTTGGGTAGCAGGTGGCAGAGTATAAACCTGGAGGTTGGCAGAGAGGTGTTGGCCAGACAGCAGAGTATGGTGGAACTCATTCTGTTTTTTCAGACGAGGACTTTTACACCATCTTCAAGTACTCACCCCATGTCTATATTTGCTTTACTAACCATAGTTTGTAAATGAGTAACATAGACAAAGACTTGAAGCCATGTCTTTACATAGTTAAATCCACATCCTTTCTGGGATACCACAGCACTGCCTTTCAGAGTTGTAGTTGGTGAGTGCAATTAAACACTGCATAAAAGTCAAGTAGAATATAATATTGTGACCCAAAATGCTCATTTGTGACCCTAGGGCCTGAGAAACTTGGAAAAAACAGAACTGCTGAGGTGTGTTGTGGGGTGACTAGGAAGTGGAATATGGGTCATTCTCTCCAGCAACAGGTGGAGATGGGGTGTGGGGCAGTAACCACAGGAGGGGAGCAGAGCAGAAGTTCTAGAGAATATTGTGTGACTGGGATCTAGAAAAGGCAAGGATGTAGCCCTCCAGAATCCAGACTGTAAAAGAGCTGTCTGCACACACTATGTCCTTGCAGTTTCTTACCCAGGCTAGACCCCGCTGTAGTCAGATACTGGCTCAGGATTCCCCACACGCCTTTGTTTATGGAGTAAAGGAGTCTGGTAGTCACCGGAATGGTGAGAGTATGGCTTCCTCTTTGAGTAAGTCAGCAGCTAAACCTTAAATTCAGTTCCAAGAAACCTTAGACCAGTTCCAACTGGTCACAGCTTGTGTGCTGGCTATGACAACTTGACACAGCTAGGGTCATCTGAGAATAAGAAACCCCAGTTGAGAAAATATCTCCATCAGATTGCCTGTAGTTAAGTCTACAAGGAATTTTCTTGATTGATGATTGTTGTAGGAGGGCCCTTCTCTCTGTCTCTGTGGGTGGTACCGCCCTGGGCTGGTGGTTCTCTGTGCTATAAGAAAGCAGGCTAAGTGAGCCAGTAATTCACATTCCTTCCTAGCCCTCTGACTTCCCTGCAAACTCTAAGGTGAAATAAACTCTGTCTCCCCTAAGTGGCTTTTGGTCATTGTGTTTTATTAGGGCAGGAACTCAAGGAAGCATCTGGAGATAGGATCTGAAGCAGAAACCATGGATGGTGGTGTAGTTTGAATATAATTGGCCCTCGAAAACTCCTAGGGAATGGCACTGCTGAGAGGTGTGGCTTCGTTGGAGTAGGTGTGGCCTTGTTGGAGGAAATGTGTCACTGTGGGGGGCAGGCTTTGGGGTCTCAAATATGTTCAAGGCACGCCCAGTATCCCAGTTCACATCCTGTTGCCTGCATATCGAGATGTAATACTCTCAGCTCCTTCTCCAGCACCATGTCTGCCTGCATGCTGCCATGTCCCACCATGATGATAATGGATTGAACCTCTGAACTGTAAGCCACGCCAATTAAATGTTTTCCTTTATAAGAGTTGCCATGGCCATGGTGCCTCTTCACAGCAATAGAACCTTAACAAAGACAGGTGTCTTAGTTACTCTTCTATTGCTGTGAAGAGACACCATGACAAGGCAACTTATAGAAGAGTTTTTTGAAGGCTTGCTTATATATTCAGAGGGTTAGAGTCCAAGATCATCATGGCCAGGAGCTTGACAGTAGCTGAGAGCTTCTGTCCTGATCCACAAGCAACAGGAAGAGAGAGAGACAGAGAGATAGAGAGACAGAGAGGCAGGGACAAAGACAGACAGGGACTACCATGGGCTTTTGAAACCTCAAAGCCTCCAGGTCACACCTCCTCCAACAAGGCCAAAGACTGACTAGGCACCAACCATTCAAATATATGAGCCTATGGGGGCCATTCTCATTCACCCACCAAAGTAGAGCAACACTGCTTACTGGTTTGCTTTTCATGGCTAACTCAGCTTTATATATATATTCCATCACCACCTGCCCAGGGGTGGCAGGCCCAGAGTGGGCTGGGCCTCCCACATCAGTTGTTAATCAAGAAAATGCCCCCACAGACTTGCCTACAATCTGATGGAAGCATTTTGTCAGCTGAGATCCTGTCTTCCCAGATGACACCCTTTGTGTCAAGCTGACAAAACCAAACCAAATAAAAAAACAACAAACACCAGGAATAGCTAACCAGCCCAAGTCTCTTCATTTTCTTGGTCCACGTGTTTTCTTCTTGTTTTCCTAAAACCTTTAAGAAAATATAGTCAAAGGAGGAAAATGTAAAAGTAGTCTGGCTACAGTATTTTTGACAAAATTAATTAAAGGGGGAAAAAAAGAAATCACATTAGAAGAGAAAAACACTGAGTTGTCAGTAATTCCATGACTATTATATCTCATTCATACTGTTATGTGTCAGTTTTCAGTAGTATTCTAAAGAGTAAAAAAGAAAATTTATTAGGTTCTGGATTATCCAATATTTTAGATCTGCTTCTGAATGTCTTTCAGAATAACAGACTGTTAACCTTTAGCCGTTATTTCCTTCTAGACACTCATTAATTACTATTGTCAAGAGAGATACTATCACCATGTGTTACTTGTGGCCAGTGAAGGAATGAAGAAGTATGGCAGTGATCCGGTCTTCAGGTTTTATCATGCCTACGGCACACTGATGGAAGGTACGCACTAGTCATCAACTGTTTTCAAATTCTCTGAATCCTCGATTTGAACTAAGAATACTTTTCCCCCCACACCCTAATCTTGATTTCCAGGTAAAGCTCAAGAAGCCCTTCGGGAATTTGAGGCCATTAAAAATAAACAAGATGTGTCCCTGTGTTCTCTGATTGCCCTAATGTATGTCCATAAAATGAGCCCCAATCCAGGTATAGTATTTAAGTACAGTGTTTGGATGAATTATCTACATTTGGTTCATTTTGACTTATGGCTGTATTATGGAAGGAACATTGTTCTGTGTAATGGTTGGGATATATAGCTATATTATGGAAGGAACTTTGTTGCGCATAGTTGTTGGGATTTATTGCTGTATTATGAAAGGGATGTTATTCTTGGTAGTAGTTGGGATGTATGGCTATATTAAAAAAGTAACATTGTAATTTTCACTGGGTAGTAGTTGGGACATTTGGTTATTTTATGGAAGGAACATTGTTCTGCATAGTAGTTGGGACATACAGCTATATTATGGAAGGAAAGTTCGTTCATAAGCTGGTCTTTAAAGTTGAGTTCCATTGTGCTGGTGAGTAGTATAACCTATAACTGAGACAGAAGAAAATTCAAGCCATAGGTAACTTAAAAATATATGTGTATGTGTACATGTCCAGCAACAATAGCACTGTAAATATTTCAAGTCATTAAACTGCATAACATAGAATGAGTTTTTAAGTATTAGAATCATTGTTTTTATTTTAAGAAGCCTATCATATACCTCTCATGCCAAGTACACATGCACAGATTACAAAAACAAAGTAAATAAAACATTGCTTGACAAGTAAACAGTTAGGTGCTTTCTGTTAGGAGTGTGCTAGATGTTCAAAGATATGAAAGAGTTATAGTGAGTGATCAATACATATGTGCTTCAGGATTGGACTTCAGAGTCAAGTAGTTTGGGTACTAGTCCTGACACTACCCCTGGTGATTTGGAATGATTACTTTTTTTTTTAATAAATTTTATTAATAAAATACTATAATATAATTGTCTATCTTGGGAATGGTATACACTCCTCAGCTGTACTATATAACTGAGTGTGGCTTTTGAACACAAAAGGTGACTAATGTGATTGTGTGGCTGTTGGTTTATCTTTGGCACAGTGACTCTGCCTTAATCTACTGCTATTTCAGCCAGCAATTGTGACTCCAGAGTTACCTGCCTACTTCTCTAGGTACTGCCCAGCCAGCCCCTCAGGCCACAACCTGGAGGAAATTCTGTCCCCTCAGGTCACTGCTGCTAAAGGTAGCTTTAACTAACTAAATCTCTGTTGTTCTCTTTATAAATAAGACTTAAAAATTCAAGGCTGGGGTGAAAACCTGCTAGCTCAGAGAGGCTAAAATGCTAACCTTCTCTCCTTGCTGGCATCTTCAAAAGCTCCATGCTTCCACTTTGCCAAACCAGAAAAACCTGCACCACTCCAAATCCATTCCTGCTACTTTGCCTGTCTCTCCTTTTGCCCTCTGATGCTCCATGATTACTTTCTGTCAACTCATTGGTAACTCGGCCTCCTGATCCATGGGTAATTGTATTTAATCAACACAAATGCAAACTCAGGCTCACAGTATGATAAAATATCCCCCAACATGTGGCAGAATTTTTTATTTAATTTTTATTTACTTAAATTAAAAAAAAAATATTATTATTACTTGTATGTGTGTCTCTCTGTTTTTGAGGCAAGGGGCATGTGTGTGGGGGCTTACACTTACCATGGCATGTTCAACTTTTCTCACCTCCACCTTTTAAGGCAGGGTTTCTACTGTTTCTGCCACACTGGGAGCTCCAGGTTAGCTGACCCACAAGCTTCCAAGTGATTTTCCTCTGTCCATGTCTTGATTAGTTTTCTATTGCTGTGACCAAACACCATGGCCAAAACCAACTTGGAGAGAAAAGGGTTTATTTCGTCTTACAGATTGTAGTTCAGCACCCAGGGAAATCAGGGCATGAACTCAGGACAGATTGATGGAGAGGTCATGAAGGATGGAGAGGTCATGAAGGAGTGCTGTCGATTGGCTTGTTCCTGGATTGGTCAGCCTGCTTTCTTTTGCCATCCATGAGCACCTGCCTTGGAGTGCCACCACCCGCTGTGGGCTGGACCCTCCCACATCAGTCACTAATCAAGAAAATGTCCCACAGGCTTTCCCACAGAACAATCTGGTGGGGGAATTCTCTCAATTGTTTCTTTCTTCCCAAATGACTTTAGCTAGGATCAGGCTGACATAAAAACTAGCCAGCGCCAGGCGGTGGTGGCGCACGCCTTTAATCCCAGCACTTGGGAGGCAGAGGCAGGCGGATCACTGTGAGTTCGAGGCCAGCCTGGGCTACCAATTGAGTTCCAGGAAAGGCACAAAGCTACTCAGAGAAACCCTGTCTCCAAAAAAAAAAAAAAAGGAAAAAAAAAAACAAAACAAAACAAAACAAAAAAACTAGCCAGCACAATTGGTCCCTTGTCAATCTAGCACAAATGCATCACTATTCATCTAGAAACTTCCCTTTTCCATTTGTCCCGAAGATGACATGATAATATTATCACAGTGCTAAAACATTCCAAATTTTAAAAGTTCCTTGGTCTTTAAAAAATTTAAACACTTAAAAGTTGAGTCTTTTTAACATACTCATTGTGTCTAAAATATTAAGTCTGTAAAATTCCTAAGTCTAAAATTCCAGTGCCTCTCCAGAATTCTAAAGTTACTTTAAAATAAATATCCAAGGTCTCATAACTATGCATTCCTGTGAACTTAAAAAAAAAAAAAAAAAAAAAGTTAATTACTTTCTTACTTCAAGAGGGAACAACCAAACTTCAGCAGTGTATATAACTTGAGTGTCCAGTATCTGGGATTCCTCAAGACTCATGATCTTCTGGGTCCCAAAGGGCTTTGCACTTCTCTGGCTCTGACGTCATAACACTTACACCTGTCTAACAGGCTCAGCCCAGCTTCATCCACTCCCACTGCTGCTCTTGGTGGTCATCCCATGGCCCTGGTATCTCCGAAATGCTGGGTTCTTCACAACTAAGGTGCACCTTCACCAATAGCCTCTCCTGGGCTCTCTTCAGGGACTTTGACCTTGCCACATGGTGGCAAGCCTCAGCTTCTCTCCATGATCCCTTCATTCCTCCAAAGCCGTTATCACCTGGGAGACTGTGTTACACAATGCCAAGTTCAGCTGTCAGCACAAGGTACACCTGTGACCTCCTCTGGACCACAGTTTTCTGTGTGCTGACTCCAGGGAAACACTCCCCAGAAGACCTTGCTTCAGTGATGCTGGTCTCTTCTTAATCACCACGAATTTCCCGTCCAGCTAAACCAGCATCGGTTGTCCAAAGCAAAGGTTTATCAGAACCACAGATTCTTAATTTAAATCATCAAACTGCCATGAGAGAGTCTTTGAAGGACTCTAACTTCCTCTGAAATTTCACAGATCAGGCCTCCATCATCTTCACTGTTCTCAGCATTATTTTCTAAGTTCCCACAGAACAGCCCACGGAGCTCTGAGCACTCAGTGGCTTCTCCAGCTCAAAGTTCCAAAGGCCTTGCACAGTACTTCCAAACACCATGGTCAGGTCTGTCACAGTAATACCTAAGGATCTGGTATCAATTTCTGTTATAGTTTGGGTTTTTGTTGCTATGATAAAGCACATTTTCAAATGCAACTTTGGGAGAAGAGTTTATTTCATCTTACAGTCTGTAGACCATTATCTAGGGAAATCAGCAGAAACCTGGAGGTAGGAAAAGATGCAAAGGCCCTGCTGACTTCCCATGGGAGACTTTGATTTGGGGGATGTGGGGATGTGGGGTGGCTTGGGAGGGAGGGCTGGGGGTGGGAAGAGGGAGGAGATGGGATCTGTGGGTGGTATGTAGAGTTAGTAGAAAATTTCTTAATAAACAAAAAGGAAAAAAAAAGATGCAGAGGCCTTGGTGGCTGGGAGTCTGGGGGTGAGGTGGGGGTGGGGTGCTCCTTTCTGGCTTGCTGCCACTACATCCAGGACCACCAACCCAGGATTGGCACCAGACACAGTGAGCTTAGCCCTCCCATATCAACGATTAATCAACAAAATGGCCCACAGGCTAATCTTTTTTTTTTTTTTTTTTTTTTTTTTTTTTTTGGACATTTTCTTGTAGTTTGGCTTTCTATTTTCACTCTCCTCACAAATTGTCTGTGAGTCTATTCGCCAAACAACAATCGTACATCTCAAGAGATTAGTTAGTGTCAAGTTGACATAATACTAACCAACACAATCTGCCTCCCATCTCGCTGCGGGAGTTCTGAGATTAAACATGTGCCATCACATCTAGGCTTTTTACATGGGTTCTGGGGATCAAACTTGTGATATGAGGCTTAGGCATACGCTGCAAGCACTTTGACACACTGGACCATCTTACCAGCCCAAATTTTAATATACTTTTTAAATTTTAAGCTGATACCTGATCCAGTTATTAGGAAATTTATGAATGCAGAGGCCATGGTGGCTTGGGAAGGGGGGGGGGGGAGGGGAGTGGCGGGGGAAGTTTCTCCTCATGGCTTGCTCTGTCTGCATCCGGGACTGGCACCAGACACAGTTAGCTTGACCCTCCCATATCAATGATTAATGAAGAAAATGGCCCACATTGAGTGTATGGATCTGCTTTTCAACTCTAAGTTTAATGGCATGTACATATTCTTTCTGAAGAAAACTTAGCCTCAATTAAATGTACTGTAAGTATAAAATAAGCCCATTTCAAAGATTTAGTTTAAGAAAATGAGCAAACTCTCTAACTTTATATCTATTTTGTATTTCTAATTTGTATGTATTGGGTTAAATACGGCATTAAGATTCATTTTGCTCATTTTTTGGGTTTTTTGTTTTTGTTTTTGTTTTGAGACAGGGTTTCTCTGTGTGTAACCTTGGCAATCCTGGAATTCTCTTTGTAGACCACACTAGCCTCAAACTCACAGAGATCCACCTGTCTCTGCCTCCTAGGTGCTGTGCCCCATAGTTTGGCTTGCTCATTCTTCTTAAATGAAGCAGCAATACTAGCATTATTTTGATGGCATGTATAGTGTGTATTTATTTTTAATGATGCTGCCCTTGAGAGAATAACTAGATTCTATACCTGGTTAGTCATCTGACCTATCATGAAAACTCGATCTGGGATTTAATTTCGATTTAATATTATTTCCCCCTCACAGATAGAGAAGCTATCCTGGAATTAGATACCAAAATGAAGGAGCAACGTAAGGAAGCTGGACGCAAAGCCTTGTACCATGCAGGCCTGTTTTTATGGCACATTGGTCGCCATGATAAGGCGAGAGAATATATTGACAGAATGTCAAAAATGCCACATGATAGCAATGAGGTGACCACTTTTCTTTTTAAAACAGTAGTACTAAAGGAAGATTGTGATATTATGTAGTAGTATCCTTTGTTTACTCCTTTATTATAACCACTCTGTTCTCAATAAATAACTTTCTTTTCATATTCTTAACTGCAGAATAGGTCCTTTCAAAGGCTGCTTATTGTATATGAAATGTTCATAAATAATATGGCTGGACTGGGGTTTCTTGTTTCTGTACGAGTCACTTTGGAATAGATCTGTATTCTGCTTCCCTCTCTTTCCGTCCCTCTCGTTGAACATGTCTGCTATAAGACACCCGGATGTATGCCATTAGTAATCCAAGCATAAAGAGAGTACAGGCTTCATTTTCTTGGGTAAATCAGCATAGAGCACATGCCTAGTCTACCTCCTGAGAAGCCTTTGAAATGATGAGAAGAGCTGTGATTAAAGTGTGCAGGAAGACAGCGGCCTATTTTGTACAAGCCTGACTTTGATAAACATTTTCCCTCAATCATTTCACATCTGTAAGGGTAAGTGATTGAGGGAAAATGTTTAGAAAGGAAATAGCATTTCAGCTACAACCAAGAAAACAAGCCCCAACCTCCCCACCCCCCACCCCCGCACCCAGCCGCCCTGCAACCAATTTCATCAGTAAACCTAGAAAAGGGGAGTAGTTACCCCAGGTTGGAAATGCTAGGTAGAGATGAAGACACATCATATCTGCTTACCTTGAGAGCCTTACATTTGAGGGAACATAGGGTACATAGTGAAAATGGTAAGAGAAAACCATAGAGATAGAAGGATCATGATTGCTAGGTACAAGTATCTGTAGATAATTTGATAGACATTAAGAAATCCTTAAAGGCTTTGAATCATGGAAGTTACATTATTACAGTGCAGCTCAAGAAAATAGTTTATAGACTGAACTAATTTAGACAGAAACTAAAATTTGCAGAAAGTATATTCTGGCAGATGGTTTTGAGGGACTAGAGGAAGTACAAATAAAAAATGTTGTTGAAGACCCACCAACATTTGTCAGCTGATACACAAAATGGAAAAAGATAATGAGGCATAAGCTCAAGGGGTGCCTCAGTGTCCCCAAATCTAGTGAGCTCTGTTTCCATGAGGAGAAAGTGTTGAGTGGAGTCACCAACAGTAGAGGGCAGTGATAGGTTTGTCTTCACACATGCTATGTTTCAAGTGCTGCCTCACAGAAGAGCAGCTGAGCTCTAAAAGGAAGGAAGCTGAAGGTTTAGGGCTAGAACTGGAGTTTGGCAGTTACTCCCAGAAAGAGCCTTTGAAACCCATTCAGATGGTAAAATGTCTCCTTAGTTGAAGGGGTGCTGGCTGATAGTCTCACCCATGTTTTCAGGAGGCAAGTATAACCTTTCTAGAATGCCTATAAGTTAATCTAAAAAGCATAGAAAGGAGAACATACCCTATTTCTCATTTGATTTTAAAAAGAAATCATCTTCTTTGCAATCATACAGACCTTCCAATCCACTGGAAATATCCATGATTTCAGTTCTCCATTTCCCAGGAGTTTTCTAATTAACTAAACTGTTGCAGAGCTTGTGAAGAAGGTAGCTGTGCACTTATCTTGCTTGGTCTTTATCATGGGTGAAGTAAGGTTCCTCACCTTAGCTCATTGGGGTTCTGTTCTTCACCTTAGCTCATTGGGGTTGTATGCAAAGAGAGGCAACACATTCTCACAGAATGAGCCACCTGGTAGCTATTATAATGCTATTATCATGGTGGTCATTTACCATCAAAAGCTCAGAGAAGAATATTCGTTTCGGCAGTAAGACAATTGCTGACAAACTTCTTGATATTCATATTGACTTGAGTGGTAACTTTCTTTTCCAGGGACCAATTTTGAAAGCATGGCTTGATATTACAAGAGGGAAAGAACCTTATGCTAAAAAAGCACTGAGGTATTTTGAGGAGGGATTACAAGATGGAAATGATATTTTTGCTCTGCTGGGTAAGGTGAGTTGGAATCAAAGTGAATTAATTAATCAAGTGTTTTAAAATTTAGAATACTTGAAATCTAATCAGACTAAGTAGGTCACAAAAGATAATACCTGTGATTCTGTCTTCAACTGTTAGAGGGACTTCCATCTATCTGGGGAACACACAATAGAGAATGACTTCTCTACCAAAAGGCCTGATTTCTGAATCATGGTTATGTCCGTTGTGGTTGGTTCTTTAATTCATTCCTGCACAGTGTTTCCTTACATCTAATATGTGTGAGGCATCACCAGAGAAGAAGCGTGACATGGAAAAGGTAAACACCTCGTGTTGTGGGGCTTCTCTTCTACTAGAGAGATGAACAGTGAGTAAAATGGGTAAGTTAATGACCTAGGGTAGGACTAGATAGTAGGCAGGAAGTACAGTCAAAAATAAAGCAGGGGTGGGAGATGGGCGCTGAGGCACAAATTTGCAGTGGGAAATGAGGTAGTCAGTACATTTGACTTTTGAACAAAGACTTATTATAGAAATGAGGGCTACATAACACTTGTATGTTCTTTTATTCTGAAAGATACTGAAGGAAATTCCAACTGAAGCATGTCTGTGATCGTCTGAGATAGATGCACTGTCAGTGTATGCTTTGAGTATTTAAGATTTTCACAGTCCTCATTCCAATGCCCTACAGCCCTGATAGCATGGTGCAGAAAACATTAAAAATAAGGCATAGCAGATTCAGAAACCTTAAGGCACATTCAGGGCGTAGTGAGAAACCCAGGCAGTTGGAGGAGAATGAGAGAGAAGTTAAAGGCTAGAGGAGAAAAGAGGGCATGGACCCAAGGTCAGGGTGATGAGGAGAGGTGACCTAACGGGTCTAGCTTTGGATTTGAATTTATATTTGGGAAGTAGCTAGTGCAAAGCTTGAACAGTTTTGCCCTTGATTTGCATTTTGAGGATAAACAGTTGACAAATCTTTAAAAAAAAAAATCACTGCTGGGTTGGACTATTTAAGTTACATCCTTTTGGGCTGAAGAGATGGCTCAGTGGTTAAGAGCACATACTGCTTTTCCAGAGGACCCAGGTTCAATTCCCAGCACCCACAACCTCACACAAATATATATGCAGGCAAAACACCAATGCACATGAAATAAGAATGATATTTTTTTAAAGTTACTTCCTTTCATCTGTCTCCACTAACAACTTCTGACCACCTTTCAAACTTACCTATGGGCTGCAGTGAGATGGCTCAGGGTAAAAGGACTTGCTACGAAGTCTGAAAACCTGAGTGTGATCTCCAAAACCCACACGTAGGAAGGGAGGACCCAGCAGACCCTGAATGTCCTCTGCTCTCCATCTGTGTGTCCTTGTATACACATACAGGATAAATAAATAAAATTAAAATAAATTATTGGGACTGGTGAGATAGTAGATAAAAATGCTTTCCATGAAAATGTAAGGTGTGAAGTTGATCCCCTAAAACACAAAAAAAAGTTTGGATGCATTGACTGAGATCTATAATCCCAACACTCTCTGGCAAGATAAGGGAGGAGTGGGGTGGAGCCAGGAGGATCACTCAGAAGCTTGTAGGTAGCTCCCCTGGTGTACAAGGGTGGGGAGAGACAATATGAGAGACCATGCCTTAACCATACAGAAGGAAAGAATTGACTCTTAAATTTGTCCTCTGATCTGACTTCCACACATATGCTGTGGTCCACGCGTACCTGCACTCAAACTCCACAGTAAATAAAATTAATTGTTTTCATTGCCATTTTAGGGGCTGGAAAGATGGCTTAGTGCTTAAGACCTCTTGCAGAGGCTCTGAGTTCTGTTCCCAGCACCCATGTCAGGAGACTCCCCAAGACTTCCATTCCAAGGGATCGAGTGCACTTTTCTGGCCTCCAGAGGCAGCACTGTTCATGTGTACACACTCACACTAAGACATTCACATATACACAGTTCAAAATACATCTTAAAAATACTATTATTTTAACAGTGCTGGGGGCCTCTTATAATCCCAGGGCTAAACAAGTGCTCTACCACTGAGATAGTGGTAAGTCCTCAGTGTCCTTCAGGTGTTTTTAGTTGAGAATAAATAAGTCAATACATTTAAACTGGGCATGGTGATATACACTCTGGTGATCTGAGCAATTGCAAAGCAGAGGCTGAAGGATCAAAACCAGCCTAGGTTATGTAGTGAGACTGTCTAAATAATGGATGTTCAGAAGTCTTTATTATTTATGGTAAAGAAGAAAAAGAAGGGAGGACTAGTGTTTACCTCTTGTTAGTATCCCCATGGTCTCTTGGCCAGCTTCTGTGGATGAGTTTGTTCACGTTTTAATCAACCCACACAAGTATTCAGGGTGATTAGAGTCAGCATCTTCCTCATTGTGCTGTTAAAGGAATTGGGTTGGCAAGTTTTTAAAGTTGTTGTTTGTTTTTTGTTTTGTTTTGTTTTGTTTTGTTTTTAATGATCTTGCTGTTCTCTATTCTTTAAAGGAAAGTGAGTTTGTTATCCTCCAGGGTTAGGCTAGTTGAGGCGTTAATATGAAGGACTTTAAAGGGGTTTACCTTTACTGTGATGTGATACTTATGATTGGTTTAAATGATTTCTCTGAATTACTGTGCTCTAGTCTGTCTTGTGTTGTTTCAACAAAAACGCCTGAAACGTAATAGGCACATTGACTTGCATCTGCAATCCTGTAACTCAGAGGACTGTCGTCAGTCCTTGAACTCAGAGTTCAAGATCAGTCTAGGCTGCATAGAAAAACTGTTTTAGAACCCCTCAAAATGAAAGGAGACTAAAACAAAGAAGCCTGAGACTAGGTGCTTTAAAAGGAACAGAAACTCATTTCTACAATGCTAATGCAAGAAGTCTGAAATCACGGCACTAGCAAGTATGGTATCTGGTAAGAGCCCTGCGCCCTACAGCAAACAGTCTCCTAATGGAGAAGTTGTCCCCTACAAGGCAGAAGACCAGAAGAGTGGACTCATGGCCCCTGTTTCATGATGACCTCTGGTGAGGCCTCACCTCCCAGCACTGTTGCTTGGGGAGTTAGGCTTCAATGTCGATTTTGGAAGAGACAAAAAAAATTGAAGCTCCAGAAGATCCATTGTAATTATATACGTACTTTTCAATTAATTCAGCAGAAGGGACTCATTAATATTCCAAATAGGAGTGGCTGAAGATGCTGCTTCGTGTTCCTGTGGGAGGGGCTGGTCTGAGGAAGAGTACAGATGTTAACACATCAGCTCTTTGTGGCAGGGCTTTCTTATTTTCAGTATTAGCTATGTAGGTAGATTCCAAGAGAAAATGTGTACTAAAATCTATTCTAATCGTCTATTATTGTCAATTATTTGGAAGTTTAAATATTTTATTTTGATATAATAGATTTCTGGATAACTATACTTTCCTATAACTATATGGAATTATGTACATATAAATACATATTGCACTTTTATATTAACTGTTGAGACAAATGTTAATAATCTAGAAGAAAAAAATTAAAAGGGAAAAGTATGGTTTGTGAACGTACATTATTTATTTAGTGTGAGTTTGTGCTTGTGCATGCCTAGAACAACTTGCAGGAGTCAGTCTTCTCCTACCATGTGACCATGTGGGTTCTGGACATTGAACTCCCTGCCGTCACCAGGGGAGGTGGCAGATGCCTCACTCTGTGAGTCATCTTGCAGCCTCTCCATGCATTTTCAGTACACTAATTACACTTATAGGTTATTCTCCTCTGGGAGAAACAATGCATCTACTACACAGACACTGTAAAGATGTTTCCAGGCAGCATAGTGACATTTGAGTAAGAGAATAACCATCACTGTTAAACAAGCCAGCTGTCATAGAGGACGTGTTCTTTGTCACAGTGAATGGAAGTTGCACACTTCTGCAGTCCTTCCAAGTCCACCTAAACTTCTGTTAAGTCAGTGACCTCTTCTTTAGTGACTCACTTATGGACATGTGGGTAATTTTTTCTTTTCTCCTATACACTAACCATTGGCAGTAACCATCATGGGTTTGCCCCTTTATGCTGTCTTTCAGTTCTTCCTTAAGAGAATTCCTAGAATTGAAGTGTTGTTGGAACCTTATTTTGCTTATTCTCTACCCTAAAAGTAGCATTTTCAAATACAGGGTAAAATCTGTAAACTCTCTTTAGTTTTATATGCTATTTAAAAATCTCCTAATTCTATAAAGGTAATTTTCTTATTCTGAGTGGCAATATTCTTTATGTTTCTAAATGAACTTTTACTTGTTTGAATTTTGAGGCAGGGCCTTATTCTGTACCACATCCCAGGCTAGCCTGTCCTCAGCATGTAGAAGATAGACTGACCTTACTTAAATGTTGGCCATCTTCCTGCCTCAGCTTCCTAAGGACTTCTGCATATTATTTTAATTTTTATCCTGTTATCAGGTTAAGTAGTATATTAAGAGTCTATTTTAGAGCAAAATTGCTGAGGTAATATGTTAATTTCTATGATATTTTAAGATGTGATTTTGATAAAAACTCAGGAAAAAAAAAAATAGCAGTGGTATTCTGCCATAGCCCAGACTACTCTGGAACTTGCTCTGTAGCCCAGGCTGGCTTGAGAAGGTCTGATGTACAAGGCCATAGTTTCAATGTCAGTTTTCTCACCCCATTAGGTACTGTGCCTTGAAATGCGCCAGAATTACTCGGGAGCCCTGGAGACCGTGAGCCAGATAATTGTGAACTTTCCCAGCTTCCTCCCTGCCTTTGAGAAGAAAATGAAATTACAGCTGGCCTTACAGGATTGGGACCAGACGGTGGAGACAGCACAAAGGTTACGTGGAAGACACTATCACAGCCTCTTTGGATCTGGTTATACATGAGGGGGGAAAATCTGGTTTTGTTCTGACTATTACAAGACTTTCATAATCAGCATAAAATTTAACTTTTCAAGTAATATACAGTGATTTTATTCCAAGCAGCCTAGAGTTGAGGAAAAAAAAAAAAAAAACACTTCAAATAGTGTTGCTTTTAAAGATGGAATTGGGGCTGGAGAGCTGACTCAGTGGTTAATGTGCTGCTGTCAAGTCTGATGAATCTGAAGTCTGGGTGGGTGTTTTGTCCCACTGATAATCGTCATGTGTGGGAGGAATAGACAGGGAGTCCCCAGAGCAAAAGACACTGCCTCAAAATGGAAGGTGAAGAGTGCCCGGGGCCTCCACATGCACTGTGCACATATGCATGCCCGTACAGATGCTAACACATACCTAGCATGGAGCACATACTTATGCACAACCCCTGAATTTGTTTATTCACATCAATCGCTGAGTACCTATTTTAAGACGGACACTCCTTTAGTGAACAAGTCTCTCTGCCATTGGGACGCTAATAGTAAAGTGAGACGAATCATATCCTAAGCAGCATAATTATGTAGTAATTAAATATAGGTGCTAGGGAGGAAAAAACAGTCAAGTATGGCATGCTGGGGGTAGGAGTTGGAGGTGGTGGTGGAGGAAAGCCTCACTGAAGAATGGCATTTGAGCAAAAACCTGGAGAAGGTCATGGAATCAAGCCACGCAGGTACCTGAGAGAAAGCCTTACCCAAGGAAGAGCTCTGTGCAGAGGTCCTGAGGCCATAGCACCTTCCAGCTGTCTGAGGGACAGAGTGGAGTTAAGGCAAAACCAGTGGGAAGGTAATGGGGAGGGAGCGGGTGCCGAGTAATGAAGGATCTTGCGGACCAGAGTTTGATATTTCTTCTGACGTGCAAAGTTGTGAGTGTTTTGAATAAAGAAGTATCATTAGGCACCAAATGAAGCATAAATCTAATCTTATCAATAAAAACCAGAAGTCAGGTATCAGGATAAAAGCTGAAAGATCAGAGAAGCAGGAGAGCAGCCACAGCCGCTTTTTCTTGTTTCTCCAGTCCAAAAGGAGCAAGATCCTGTCTTGGCCCCACTTTATCACTTCCTGTTTCCTGTCTGTACTGACCTCCAGACCTCTATGGTTATCTAGTGGCTAGCTCTGCCCTCTGACTCCAAGCAAGCTTTATTTATCAGAACACAAAATACCACACAGCATTTAATAGAATCATTGCCGATTTGAGAGCTGTGTGGGGAAAGGTGTGAGGGCAAAAGCAGAGGGACCATTTTCCCACCACTACCATGATCTGAAAGAGAAATACCAGTGAGGGAATCAGGACAGTTATCCTTAAGGTGCTTTGAGAAGTAACTGGGATTTAGATATATTTTAGCTAAGAAAGCAAGAGATTGGGGGAAGATGACCCAAGCTGTTTGGTCTGAACATTGTGAGTGAAAGTCAGTTATAGATGGCATGTTTAAAGTGCTCAGAGGGCCTGGCTGATGGGAAGGTGGCTTATACCTGAGACGTAGTCATGCTCACTTTGCAGCTGAACTAAGGTACGAACCTGTTAAGTGTTTTATCAAGCACTACATACAGGTTATTTAGGGGGGAAACCTTTAACCCAAGCTGAGCAGTATCATACCAGACAGCAATTGGTGTAAAATAAGCTACTGCACATCTCAAGGAGTAAAACAGTCTACGTTGGTTTCTTGTTTGGGTATCAGTGATCTGCATCGGCTGATGTCGGGAGGGATTTCATTGCTGGGACTCTGCATCAAGTTCCAGACCTCAGTAACCAGCCATAACAGCACAGATGATACATTTCTCCTGGTGATAGCAAAGACCCAAGAGCAGAGACAAAATCCAGACTGCCCGTGCAGAGTAGGCTGGGCTGGCTCGCTCTCCTGCTGTCATCCCATTGGTCAGTGCAAAGACCCGAGTCTGTAGTCATAGTGCCATAGAGCACACCGACTTCTGCAGGGAGGAACTGTACAGTAGTGTAGCAGAAGACATATTCAGAAGGAGAAAAAGTGAGTCAGAAATTCATTGTTTAATACACGCATGCAAGGGCTTGTAGGTGAGCCCATCTGAACAGTTACTTTATAATTCCTTTTAGTAAACTTTCCTAAGAATTCTTATAGCATAGAACAGTTTTTACTATAATTATGCCTTTAGTTTTTTTCTCATGATTAATAAATGTCTTCATAATATTTTCTAAGGTGTGTTTTATCACAAAGGAATCTATTTTAAATTTATGGATAATGTACACACATATCTAAATATTCCACTCTTTCTGGCATTCTTAGAATCCCTTTAATAAAAACCTGCTTGAGTTAAATTCAACATCTTAAAATTTTTGCTTATTTACTTACTTTTACTTTATGTGTATGAAGGTTTTGCCTGCTTGTATGTGAGTGCTCCATATGCATGTGCTTTCCACGGAGACCAGATAAAAGTGTCAGATCCCCTGGGGCTGCTGGGAACTTAGACCTGAACCCAGGTCTCTGCAAGAGCAGCAAGTGCTCTTAACCACTGACCTGAACTCAACTTTCTATACACTGTTGTGTATAGTTAACTAATATTTTATGTAGCATTACCACAGTATTAGAATCAGGCACAACCTCTATTCATATTTTATAACATCAAAAATTAACTTCCAGATAACTTCTCAGCCTAAAAATAATCATTAAAACTACTTATTTGAGTAGTAGAAGAGTCAAGCCACTAAACATTTAATCCCTAAAAAAAAACCAACTCCAGTTATTTTAATATTAACTGACCTGTTTTCCTGCAGGTTGCTGCTTCAGGACACTCACAATGTGGAGGCTCTGAGAATGCTGGCTCTCTATTACCTATGTAGGGAGGGGGACACAGAGAAGGTAAATTGTAGTGCGTGATTGAAGTCGCCTGTCACGATGATTTCATCACACACCCTGATAAATGCGTGTGTGTGTGTGTGTGTGTGTGTGTGTGTGTGTGTGTGTGTATTCATTGGAAGCTTGAAGTTCTATCTCAAAATATTTGTCTTATAATTTTTAATTAGTTGCCAGAAACACAGCATTACAAAGACTTTACCATCTTGTACCAACTAGTAAAGCACACATGTAGGGAAATTTCTCTCAAAAATGATTTTAGGTTGATAATAGAGTATATGTATTTTTATGTAAAATTCTGGTACATTGCATTGTCTGTGATCCAGATATGAATATACATATACAAAGTAGATTTCATAATATGTTTGCAGCTTAGTTGAGTTTGCATGAGTTAGATGAGTGCAGGATGAAATCATTAAGATAAGGTATGAATGTATTGGTGAAATTATTATGGCCACTCCACGTAGTTAAAAGGAAGATTTAGAAGATTTTTTTTCTGTAAGCCTTTATTGTTATCTTTTAAAGCAGATTCCAGAAAGAGAATCTTTTTTTGTAAGCCTTCATTGTTATCTTTGAAAGCAAATTCCAGAAGGAGATTCTTTTTTTTTAAGCCTTCATTTTTATCTTTTAAAGCCTGTATCAGTCCCAATAATGACTCATCTTTGTTTTTATTATTAAACCAGTGTTTGAACACTGTGTGAAATATTACGATGAATGCCAAAATGGTAAAGGCCAAATATGCCTCAGGAAGGTCGTATAATTCTAGGAGAATGTCATTCATCATACAGGCAAAAAGGTTTTTAAATTCTTGTGAGGTAATGTTGTCAGCCATATTACAAGAATTACTCAAAATTTGTTAGTCAATTTTAAAATATAAAATTATCAAGTACTTTTACTTGAAATAAGACACTGCTTTACCTTTCCTTGGTTCAGGGGGTGTAGTAAGACTTTTTAGCCAGAAGGTGGCGATGGTACAGCTCCAAAGCAGGGCCTGCTGGTGACCTTGGCTGACCGCAGCTGCAGGCAGGAATCCAGATGGTGGGGAGCCAGAGAGGGGCGGGCTCAGCTAGAAAACTGAGACTGGACTAGCTGCTCCCTTTTTCGGGAATGGAACCGTGTAGGCGTTCCCTGGTTATATGGAACTTTGCAGGCGGATTTAGGTACCCACCAGCCGGGGAGGAGGCTGAGGGTGGGAGCCACCCAGGCCTTTGGAATTTGCCCCACATTGGGCGCCAGATATTGGTGAAATTATTATGGCCACTCCACATAGTTAAAAGGAAGATTTATTTAGTGGGTAACTTACAAAAAAGGGAAAGGTAGGTCGTGGGGTCTGGGGAAGATGTATCGAAGTCCAGCGATGTTCTCTGGAGCTCTGCTCGGTCAACCTCCACCGTCTAGGGTCCAGGAACAGAGAGAGCACGCTGGCCCATCCAGATCTCGGGTCTCTCGGAGCCTCCCTTGGCCCCGCCTTGTAGGCATGACAGTTGCCGAAGCCTCAATGGGGGTTGGAATTTCCAGATTAAAGCTGGAATGGCTACCCACTACATGAATGTTTTGATGGTATTGTACACATTCACTAGATGCTAGTAAAGGAGTGCAAAAATCCAGTCTGCAGCAATCATGTTACAAGAGGTCTGTGTGTTTAATGTGGCTGATGTGACTACTTAACAAACACTTTAATAGACACTAGAAGAATCTTAGTGGGTCAAATCTTCTGTCAACTTTTTGTTTATTACTTGGAATCAGGGCTGTAGCTCAGGAGGAGAGATGTTTGCCTAGCATGTGCAAGGCTGGTTCTTGGTACCAAAAGAAACAACACCAGAAATTACTTATCCTAACCACTTTCATGTTTTTCTATTGTAGAAACCATTTCAAATATAAACTAGGCGATCTATGTAGTTCAAAGGTTCATGTAACGTTTTTGTAACTATATTATCATTCAAACAGCCTTTGTGGTATGGCTTCATTATTAGAGAGAGCTCAGTAGAGAGAGCTCAGTTTGTACATTTGTTGAATAACCTGTCTTTACCTATCCAGAGGCTTCTACTCAATGATGGGTATTTGCAAGAAATATTTATGTGTATTTACTGGAGCTTTAAAAAAACTGGAGCTTCAAATAGATTTTAAGTCATCCTACAATATATGAGATTCCATAGGGGATCTGGGGAAGTACTCAGTTTATAGAGTCCTTTCTACACAAACATGAGGATTTGATTTTGGATCTCCAGCACCCATAAAATATCAGCATGCTTGTATTGCTAGCACTGGAGAGAAGAGCACTAGAGGACATCTGCAGCTCATTTAGCATTTGGTCTTGCAGAATTGATAAGCTCCAGATTCAGTGAGAGACCCTGTCTCAAAAGTAAGAGAACAATAGATAGCCAACCTCTGGCCTCTATACACACACATGTTCATAAAAATTCATGCACACACAAACTTTTTCTCATGCATACACCACAACACACACACACACACACACACACACACACACACACACACACACAAGCACACACAAAAGGAGAAATTTGTAAAAAACCCAAGGTCTCTTAAATATCAGTAATAAAGGGCTGGAGAGATGGCTCAGTGGTGACTGATGCTCTTGTATTGTTGTGCTCAGTGGTACTTGCTCTTTCAGAAGACTGGGTTCAGTTCCCAGCATCCCCTGGCCGCTCACAACTATCTGTTACTCCAGTTCCAAGGGATCTAACACCCTCTTCTAGCTTCCACAGGCATTAGGCACTTACATGGTATGTATACATACATGCAGGGACTCACATATACACATAAAATAAAAGTAAACCATTAAAATATATCAGTAAAAAAATCAGTATATAAGAGTATTTATTTATGTATTAGATTCTTTTTTTTCTTAGTTTATTTTAAGATTAATATTGTTTGTTTTGTTTTAGGCTGCTGCCAAGCTGGAAAATTTAGGAAATGCATTGGATATCGTGGAACCACAGAATGCTCAACTTTTTTATAAGATTACAATGGCCTTCAGCAGAACCGTAAGACTGCCTGCATGCCAGACCTCTGTCTTTAAGAGTTTGCAGTCCGTCAGTGATGAAGCAGAGGAACATATGGCTTAGGGTGAAATCAGTATGATCTAAGTGTATTATCCAGACTCAGGAGACTGTAACTACTACTTTCAAGACTTCAGGGGACTCTTGGAGACAGAGAGTGCCTTCCAGACAGAGGAAGCCAAGCAGTGTTTGGGATTGGCGTGCTTTGTGCTGTTGCCCATTTTTAGGTTTCCTAGTGACTTTACCCAACAGGTTTGCATGGACAAAATTATTGGACTATGGGCCTGAGTGCAGGTATCTGAGATGGTCTGCACTTAGCTGTACTGGGGGGAGGTCTTTTGCTCCACCCCTTGGCCTTTCTATAAATACCCTAGGGCAAGGACAGTCATGGTCCAATGGATTAGGATTCAGGCCATCTAGAGGCTATCTTGTATTTTCTATCTGTCTCTTTCCCCTCTATCCTTTTAATTAATATTTCCTCAAGAGCACTCTAGGGAAATGTGGGGGTGGTAGGTAGCCCTCCACACTCTGCTTTTGTTTTCTATTATAAAACCTTTGGGGGACCCAGCACTCGGGAGGCAGAGCCAGGCAGATCTCTGTGAGTTCAAGGCTAGCCTGGGCTACCAAGTGAGTTCCAGGAAAGGCGCAAAGCTACACAGAGAAACCCTGTCTCGAAAAACAAACAAACAAACAAACAAAAAATAATAATAATAAAACCTTTGGGGGAAATCTATTAAAGTGAATTATGAGTTTTTCAGTGGAGGAAAAGGCCAGTGTCTTGGTTTTGTTGTTGTTGTAGTAAAGGCATGTTTCTATTAGGAGCATTCTGTAAAGGCGAGGTGATAGGCATGGAAATAGAGCAGAATTGCAAAGCCACTGAAAGGAATTAGAGCTTTGAACAGTTCAGTGAAGTAGCAAAAATATATGGGAGAAAGTAAACATAAAGAATTACCAAACTAACTTGAAAGGAAAAGTTAAGGATATTAATTGCTAAACTGTAGAAACTATCATATTTTAAAACATGTAGGATGTATGAAACTTAAAGAAAAAAATCTAAAAGTATGAATAAGATATGTTCCTTTTTTATTTGTGTTAATACCATACACATTTCCATTGTTTTTTAGAATGCTTATAGAATTAAGTTTATTGAAACATCCAGAGAAGTATTTTATTCTTGAAAGTTGGTATGTTCAATAGTTATTTAATAGCATTGACATAAAAATATTTCAGTGAAGTTTTTTTTTTCTAAAAAGATGTAAGCCATGCCCTTTTAAAATATTTTCCCTATTGCTAAAGGTTGTCTTCAAGGGGAAAGGTTTTTTGTTTTTTACTTAATTGTGCACATAGATTTAAAAACCTTAATATAAAGACTTTTCTATCTAATTTGTAAAAGAATCATGAAAATCATTGTTTTCATACAGCAAGATCATATAAGAAGGTGATGTTGTCAAACAGTATTTATTAAAATATACACCTTGTGACGGGCCATGCACTCTTGTTGATACAGTATCCAGATGGTAGGAAGGCCTTTTCCTTCTTAGATACTCTTTATTCTCTTTCCTTCATCCTGTGCACTTCAAGCTACAAATGAGTATAGAGAAAAATAGGTCTTCTATTTGAAATACAGCTGGACTTCTTGTCTACATTTGTTTTTTCCTTGTTCTTTTCTTTTCAGTGTGGACGTAATCAACTCATTCTTCAAAAAGTTCAAAGTTTCCTAGAGAAAGCATTTAGTTTAACCCCCCAGCAAGCAGAAATTGCTACAGAGCTCGGCTACCAAATGATTCTCCAGGGCAAAGTTAAGGAGGCCTGGAAGTGGTACAGGACGGCCATGACACTGAATGAGAGCAACATTTCTGCAGTCACTGGTATGCGGTGATGCAGTGATAACTTCCTCCAGGGGAAACCTGCTTTGAGAACCAGCCCACTGAAGCAGATATATATATATATATTCTTTTAATTAAACTGTTTCTGCTATATATGTGAGGAAAAGTCATGTATCTTTAAAAATAACAGTTGACTTCGCAAATGCTATCTTGAAAGAATGATTTTATTTGGTTGCTTCTATCAAGTTATGAATTGTTCAGTGAAAGATTTTACATAGTCCCTGGCTACTGACTTTCTTCCCCACCTCCACCCCTGCTGTGTTCTTATTTTAGTTTTTTCAGTCTAAAACGGGATTGTTGTGAAGGAAGAAAATGTTTTCTTAACCTAGTTTAGTTGGTTGGAATAGACCTTGATTATTTTTTATTTCAGGACTCATCCGATGTCAGTTAATAGAAGGGCAATTGCAAGATGCAGACCAGCAGCTAGAGTTCTTCAGTGAATTCCAGCAGTCAATGGGCAAATCTGCGGTATGACATTTTATCAGATGGCAGACCACAGCTGCTATTATAAACATGAAACTAAATAACGGTTCATCCTTAGCTCTGAATGGTGAATGAGCTCTACCTTTAGTGTGTAATTGCATTTGTTAGTTTACCTCTGTGCAAGTCGTCTTTAAATGTTTTTCTCAATGAGCCTAAAATTCCATTCAGCTAATACTTAGGTTTGAATGATTTCCTATGAAAGGTTTGAGTAATTTCTTATAAATAATACTTTATATGCATTTGAAATTTAAACAGAAATAAACAGCTTTATAGCCAAATGGAATAACCTATGAAATCTACTTATTTTTCAGGAATTAATGTATTTGCATGCAGTTCTTGCTACAAAAAAAAATAGTCGACAGGAAGAAGTTATAAATCTGTTAAATGATGCTGTGAATACTCACTTTTCACACTTAGAAGATTTACCTCTTGGAATACAGTATTTTGAAAAGCTCAATCCTGACTTCTTACTAGAAGTTGTTACTGAATATCTGAATTTTTGTCCAATTCAGGTAAGTAGTTCTGCTCCTTATCTCCTACACTGAGATGCTAGTAAGTTTCTTTTAACGTGTTTGACTATATGTGTACCTGTAATTAGCATTCTTAATTCTTTTTATTGAAATTATTTTAAATCCATCTTTATAGCAATATTACTACCAAATTATGAAAATATTGATTTGTAAAAACTTATTTAAAAATTTTTTTAAATCCTAAAACTCTCAGGTTAAAAGTATTAAAGGTGCCTAATTCTCATGCACGTTACATATTTGGATCTGATTGATAACATCAAGTGCCATCTCACCTTGGGCAAACTCAGAACTGGAGTTCTTTTTAATAAAACCAATTAAACCATTTCCTGTATGAAATCAAACTCTGCTATATGCTAAAAGTGGAAGATTTTCTATTCTTCCTGTTCCTTGGAGTAGCACAGAGAGCATCTATTTATTTAGTCCAAAGAATAATCAGTTCTCCTTCATAAAGGAGATGTTCAGATTTGGATTAGATCCTTCTTGTGTGGGATGCCCCTGTTCTTGTTCCATATGACTGCATGTGAGTCCACTACCTTTTTATATTGTATATACCTACCGTGTTAACAGTTTACAAATTCCACAATCCATTACTCATACCTTTGAGTTCGAGAGTAGGACTCTTCACTTCTTTCTTGACATTCTGTATTCTCAGGTTCACACTCCAGTTATCATATTCCTTTTAGTTCTTGCCATCTATTTTATATGGAGCCTTATTGTCAGCCACCATCTGCTTGATTTAGCTTGGAAATAATGATGGTCTTTTGTAAGCATTAGCATTTTTGAGTAGTAGCACTAGAACCTTGTGTAGCCTACCCAGAAATCCTTTCAAAGTGACATGTATTCATTAGGCAGTGCCCCTTGGTATTGGCACTAAGCACACATAACCTAATTTCCTTGTGCACAGTTCATATTTCAGCACAGGTTTTCCAGATAGGTCTATCCAATACACATTCCTAAAACCAGAGGTATTAGCTTCTCCCTGATTTACAGCCTTACATGGTATATGAACAATGAAAATAAGAAAAATAGCCTTTCCTTGGGGAGCTCTGCAGATTTTTTATCATGTAATTTTCTAGGCCTTTATAATGTCTTAAAACTACCCTCTCGCAGAATCATACTTGACGATTAACTCAGGCTGGTTGAGGTCAGTCTCCCATGGCAGCATCCATCCAAGTTGCTTAGAAAGTTGAATGCTTATTTAATATTCATTCTAGGCTTCTTTCTGCAGAGGTTTTATAGCACATCCAGCACAGTGCATGGAGCTGAGGGAATGTCCTTGCGGAAAAATAACTCTTTCCCCAAAGGATATATTTTAAAGGGTGAAGCATAGACCACAAGAAGACTGGATAGTATAGTAGGGAATGCTTTAAGGATAATAGTACAGGGTAGAGGAATTTATGTGAAAGGGTCAGAGCAGGCCTTACGAAAAGAAGAACTGAAGATGACCCGTGGAGACAGCTTGTTTCAGCAAAGGGAACAGTTGATGAAGACACCCACAGGGACACAAGGGGATGAGCGTGACTGGTCTGTGGGTAGGAGGGGAGAACATCACAGACGAGAACATCACAGGAGAGGCAAGGGCCAGCAGGGCGTCTGTCCTTGGGTACTCCAAAGGATTTCTTTGATAACGATGCTAAGAATTAACCAAACCATAGGTAGATCACAAAATAATACATCCCTTGGTAGCTAGATCTCTAATCCAACTATACCTCCTCTTTTTCTCATAATGCAATTTTTATCTGCATGTTATAACATGGTGGGTTTTCATGGGGACATTCCAGAAAGGCAGCACTGGCCTCAGATTTATTCCTCATTCACGAGCCTCTTTCCCATACAGTTTTCCTTTCATTTTTAACCTAACAAGTATAATCTCAGTGATTGTCTCTAGACTTCTGTTTTTAATACTTGATTGTATAGGGGAACCCTAGTAAAAATGATGGCCCACACCTATAATTCTAGCTCTGAAATAGCAGAGGTGAGAGGATTGAGAGTTTGAGGCCAGCCTGGGCTGCATAGTGAGGTCCAGTCTCAAAATATAACAAACAACATAAAATAGAAGAAAAAAATGAGAGTTGTTCTCAAGATTTCTGAGCAGGTGGCAAGGTGACTTTTTTTTTTTCAAGATAGGGTTTCTTTTTGTAGTGCTGTCTGTTCTGAAACTTGCTCTGTAGACCAGGCTGGCCTCGAACTCACAGAGATCTACCTGCCTCTGCCTCCTAAGTGTTGGGATTAAAGGCATGCACCACCACCCCCTGGTGGCAAGGTGACTATTAGATACTTAGTATCATTTTTCCTTTAACTATTTTTCTGGTGAGAAAAAATTTGTATTAGTGAAATGTATTGTCGCTATAACAAAATACCTAATAAAGGCAACTTAGCAAAAGAAGGACAAAGGTAGGGAAAGAAGGAAGGAGAAAAGAAGGTAGTAGGGAGGGAAGAAAAGAAGGAAGGAAAGGAGGCTGGGGGCGTGGGTTTACTTTGGCTCATGGTTTGTGGGTACAGTCCAACATGATGGAGAAGATATGGCAACAGGAATGGGAAGTGGCTGTTTCCATCCCATCCAGTCAGATGCAGAGAGAGATGAATGCTGCTGCTCAGCTCCTTTTGCCTTTGTATTTAACCCAGGACTCCAGTTCATAGAATGGACTCACTCACATTTAGAGCAGAACAGTCCATATTAACCATCACAACAGTTTTAAAGAATTGACTTCATTTCATTCAAAGAAGTATAACATTCTGAACTTGAAGATACATAAAGACTCCTGGTCCCATAAAAGAAGCAACACAAGGTGGAAGAGTGCCATAGAATGTATGCTGTGGAGATGTGAGGAGGTTAGGTAATAGTCTTACTAAGCATCTTTTTGAGAACATGGTCTGTGCCTCAGCATAGAGCAAGAAATGTGGCACATTATTGTTAGTTATGTGGCCCATATTCAGAGGGATCTTCTGTAAATGAACACAGTTATTGGCCTGAAGGATACAGCAGACTGTACATACATCAGGGGAAGAGGATGGAGAAGACCATCCTTCAGGTCAAGAAAGCAGCACCAGTGAAGCAGTGCAGAGTGTTTAACCGAGAAATACCTCTCAGTTGTCTTTTCTTTTAACATGTTTCTTTGATAAATTTTGAATGATAACTGCTTTCATGTGTTATCAAAATATTAATTACATAGCATTTTCTAATTTCTAACAGTACAAAACCCATTATTTGTATAGTCTATTCATAGATGAACTAGGAAGATAATTTAGTATTTGTCCAATTACACAGCAAAGGTAGTATGAAAAAAATGAGAAATTTTATTAAAAAATACCAGTTTCTTCTAGACACACTCAAATTACTGTATGTTTAATCCTGGCTAAATACTGTTATGAAGTTAGGAAAGTGCTCTGATTTCTTTGTTTAGCCTGCAGGTCCTGGGCAGCCTCTTTCTCCAGTTCTCAGACGTTGTTCTTCAGTCCTAGAGACGATTATCAGAAGTGTCCCAGGTCTTCCGCACGCTGTCTTCTTAATGGCCAAAGTGAAGTATTTGTCAGGTGATCTATACTTTAGCACTTAAAGTAACTGAGGAGTTTGATCGTGGTGTTGGCAATGACAGATGTAAACAGGTCCTGTACTCCACTCCAGGGAGAACAGTCATGTACAGTGTACATATTGTGTCTGTGGATGCATGTGTTTTATCTGTAACTGAAACAAAAATGTAAAACCCACTATCTTAGATAATTTCATCCCCATGGTCATGAAAGTGACCCCAATTTATTATTATTAATCTTTCTTCTTCTTAAACATTTGCAAACCTAATGACAAGTAAGAGAAGCTGACCTAACATTTAAAATGTATTGGGGGAGTAAATAGAAACATGTAGGATGTATATGCTTTAGTGGATCAAGGGCATATTGAAAACTTATTGAACAGAGACTTATGTATGAAGCTTCAGTTTCTTAGAATGGCTGGCAGTCATAGCTGTTAAGAGCTAACCCATGTCTAAGGACCCAGGAGAAAGAGTAGTAGTTCATCATCAGCACTATACACTACACACGGCCTTACTTAACCACTCACCTCTATTATCATTACAGGATACTGGGGGTTGGGAACTACAAGTTGATGTAACCACTCCATTTTGAGTCTGGCATCACTGACACACTTAAATTTATTATGCTTAGCATTCTCATCCCCTTTTGCCTTCATTGTTCTAGGTATTAGGCATTAGAATAATAAAGATCCCAGATTTACTGGTTTCGCTGATGGTTGGTTGGACAACATGTTTACTAAGTTATTGTGCTATCTCTGTCAATAATTTTTCCATTAATTCTCTGTCTCTGAGGGGACAATGGGTACTGTGGGAGGTGCTGTAGTCTGAGTTCTTGTGAACTAGTAAACTGAACTTACCCCTATTGTTTCTATAGATAGCAGGTAAAGGTGAGGTATATTTAAACAAAATAATTTAGGACTTTTCACCCCCTAATTCTTGAAAGGTAGTGTGGCAAGTATGCCCTGTTATATCTACTTAAAGCCAGTTTTTGGGAATGCCCATGTGAGTCTGGATGGACTTCATCCCAAAGAAGTTGTAGCACCTAGAGTCGATGCTGATGATGTCAGGTAGAGCCTCATCTCCATCTTCCAGCTAAGGATCAGCTTTACCATTGGTATTACTTTAATCTTAACCAATGTTTTAAGATTAATTAAGTGGATTTTTAAGACTTCCAGATACAGAGCATATGTTTTCTAAAATATTTGATATTTCAGTTTGTGTTTAAAGGAATTTTAATCTTTATCTCATGCTTTAGAATTTCAGAAGTGTATCCTTGGCCCTTTTCCTATTTTACATACTGCTGTGGGATACAGAAATATGAAGTAGGAATCAAGTAGGAATTCAGCTGACTATGACAAAGCTACACCTAGAAGAAGCCAAGGACTTTCCAGAGGACAAAGCCAAGACTTAAGGCATCTTGGTGATACTGGCTTTTGAATATGAGCCGTTTCCTGCTATGAATTTCTCGTGTGCTGTTATAGCTTTCCCATTTGATTGTAAGAACTTCCAACAGTGTGACTGATCATTCATTGGGCACAGTTTTTCCCTATACAATTAAAGTATTTGGATAACTTCCCCCAACTGTGTTGACAACAGTCACACAGGCAAGATTTTTTTTTTTTCTAGGCCTTTGTCTCCCCTTTTTAGCATTAAAATCAGATATCTCCGTTAGCAAGTATCCAGGGCCAGGGCCATCTCCAGACAAAAGCATTTTGTCTGAGATACCTCTCAATCATCTAAGGACAGACTGCAGATAAGATAAGCATCCAAACCACCTACTAGTCTCCTGAATTAAGGTAAATATCCATAGGGAGACAACTGCCTTGTTAGGAACAAGCCTTGTTTCTTGTACAAATTAAGCTTAAACCCTCTTTTCTCCCATAGCCCAAGTGGTATCTCTAGACTTCCCCTTTAACAATTAACTCAGAACAAAAGGGCTTTTACCTACCAGGTACAGCAAGCTGTGACACGGGCTGCTAGCTACACCCCCCTTCATCCCCCCCCACCCCCGCGCCCTGCCAGAAAACAGCACAGCCAAGATGAGGCTGAGATGGATAGGGCTCCAAAGGGGGAAAAAAGGCAGTTTTATTTTCACTCATGACTTAGTGACTTAGACTCTTAATATTTTAACTAACCACTTCTAAGAATATAGTTTGAGCACATAAATACCATTTCTCGGATCTATTAACCGAATTTAGCCCTCAGTTGATTCTATTTCCCATTAATCATTTCCCTTTTGGGTTGCTAATGATAGCTGAGAATTACTGCTCACCCTTCCTTTTGACCCTGTAAGAATTCAAGCTGTGTGACCTTGCTTTGGCCAGAGCATTGCTGATTGCATGGGTATATAACTAAACCTCAGAGACTTGAGAGAACTAGATGGGGGAACTATGTTGGAAAGAACTAAATGGGGAATAACTAGATGGAAAAGAACTAAGAGCAGAAAAATGTAAAGAGAATCATGCAAGAAAGGAGCTAAGTGTGAGAGCAGAAAAGAAGCAATGTAGAGAGAGAACTGACTCAGAAGCATAAATGAGCTAAAGAGTTTCATGTATGCAGATATATTCAGGAAATCCCTTAGATTAATTAATCTGCTACTGGTAGTGTCTCTTCTGGAACTCTGGGAAAAAACTATAGAGGGTCTGGACCCCAATAGTCTTTGATACCACACAGTCATGTAGCCCAGTTGTAGAATATGTCCTCTTTGTTAGTGTAAATGATACCAAAGAGTTCTAGTTTATAAATGTCTTTGTCCTGTCACTTTCTGTTGCTATGATAAGAGTAAGGCAGTTTATAGAAGAAACCCTTTATGTGGCCTCATGGTTCCAGAAAGTTAAGAATCCATCATGGCGGGGAAGCATGGCAGCAGGTACAGGCATGGGGCTGGAGCAGGAAGCTGAGAGATCAACCTTCAAATGCAGACATGAAGCACGGAAAGTGAACGCCAAGTGGAGTGAGGTTAAAAATCCTCAGTACCCACTCCCCAGTGATTCATTTCCTCCAGCAAAGCCATCATTTCTAGACCTCCCCAAACTGCACCAACTGGCCACCAAGCGTTCAAATGCTCAAGCCTATGAGAGACAATCCTCATTGAAATGACAACAGTCTCAAGCCCTTTTAATGTAATTATAAACAAAACATTTTAGGAGGGAAATGAAGATAGATGCTTAGTCCTGCCAGTAATAATGGACACCGGCTGTCATCCTTTCCATCTCCCCTGATTTGCAGTGACCAACTGTTGTCCTGATACATAGGTCTGTTCTTCAGGTGGCTAGAAGGAAGCTAGCTAGGACAGGTAGCAATGGAGGCGTGGCTTCATGACAGAGCAGTTAAACACTGGAACCATAACTGCTTGTGATCTAGGTCCCATCTTAGAGCTCTACCTCTAAACACTAGAACCATAACTGCTTGTGATCTAGGTCCCATCTTGGGACTCTCCCTCTGAACTCTGACGCCTCACGGGCATTGCTTCCGCCATTAGGTGACATCGAAGCGGCATACAACAACCTGCAACACTGTCTGGAGCATAGCCCCTCCTACGCAGAGGCCCACCTCTTGATGGCACAGGTGTACTTGTCTCAAGAGAAAGTCAAACTATGTTCTCAGTCTCTGGAACTTTGTCTGAGCTATAATTTTAATGTAAGTATTCCAGATTAAAATGGTTAAGACATAGCATGTTCCTTGAACTTTTCATGGATGTATACATGTTCAATTATTTTACATGTGAATCTAAAATACATTGCCAATAAATATTTTAATAGAATTTTGAAATTACAAGAAATAGGAGAAAACGTCCAGATGTCTTTGATATAGATGAAAAACCATATGAATTACCACAACATGACTACCACAATATCAGACTACCTAGGTAGTGGGTACCAGTAATCCTAGCTATTAGGAGGCTGGAGACCAGGAGCTCCAGGCCAGCCTGGACAATATGGAAAGACAATATCACAGCATGCATACACACGAGCGCACACATACACACACACACATACACACACACCAAATCAATAAAATAAATTTGTATGAATTTGGTAATGAATGTTCGGGGATCAATTTCTAGTCTTTGTACTTATCTCTAAGCCTCAGTTTTCTTTTCTATGTAATTTGTAGAATAGTTTTTGTTATGATGGGAATTAAATACAGCAATTAAGTATATATACAATAATTTTAAACCATGCAGAATTGTGCAAATACTTCAATGGAGAAGGTTAATATAATGTTACTGCCCATTTTCTTATTGGACTTTGCTTTCCTTTTTCTTTTTCTTTCCTTTTCTGCTTTTTTTAGAGGTAGTATCTTTCTTTGTAGGTCAAACTGGCCTGGAATTCACTTTGTAGACTGCTGTCCACAAACTTATATCAATCCTCCTGCCTCAACCTCCCAAGTGCTAGGAGTACAGGTGGGAACTACCACAACCTCTTACAGTTGTTTTCCCATAATCTCTTTTTAGATTCATCGTCAAATAATACACACTGATTTTGGAAATGAATATTATATGGTTTGAAGCTACAAAGACATCTCTTACTATCCAGGAAATTTCAGTCATTTTCTCTGAACATTAGATGCTTCCAGCACTATTTTAGACTTGTGGAAGAAAGCCTCAAATTGGTGATTCACTCCATTCTGGGGGAAAACCATGAAATGAGCTAGAGAATTATTGTTGGAAATATTAAGGCAACTCCACATAGTTAAAAGGGAGGTTTATTTTGTGGGGTAACTTACAAGTAAAGGGATAGGTTACAGGGCCCAGGAGAGGTGAAGTGCAGTCCAGTGGTGTTCTCTAGAGAACTCTGCTCGGTCTACCTCCAGCATCTAGGATCCAGGAACCAAGAGAGCTGGCACATCTGGATCTCAGGTCTTAAGGGCTCCTGTCTCGGCCCCACCTCATAGGTGTGATAGTTACCAGAAGCCTCAGTGAGGGGTAGTACTTCCAGGTCAAAGCTGGAACAGCTACCCACTACAGAGAATTCAAGTTCTAAATAAGAAGCCAGAACTATTGCTTCTTTGTCTTGGGACAGTAGGGCTCTAGATGTAGATGCACCCAGTGCTGTGTTCATCTGTCTCTGGGAGAGGAGTAGGTGTGAGTGTTCAGTCCAGTCCCCGGGTGCACAGCCTCCAGCTGCTGGAGGACTAAGGCTCCTCCGGTCTTTGGTAGTTTCCCCACCATTACACCCAGGGTCATCCCCTTTGGCTTCTCTTTATTACTCATTCAATTAGTCCCCTCTACGCTCTCTATATACTGTTTACAGCTGAAATACAGATGGAAGATTCTTTACTTTGTGTTTAGGGGAGTATGAAAAGGGAAGGCCAATGTTTAATGAAAGCACCTTGAGACTTCTAGTATTAAAAGTAAAAAAAAATAGAAATGCAGACTCTTTTTTAGAAATCTAAGAGGCATATCACTACTAGAGGAGCCTCAAATAAAGATATCCCTTTACTGAAAGTTCAAATTTTAGGATGTATTGTTTACATTAGTTGTTCAACCTCTTTGACATTCAGGAGGATGCTGAAGTAACAGTTTTCCTGAATGTTAGAGTTAATATGATTAAACTTTTACATAGTTGATTGACATGTATAGTATTTGGGTCTGGGTAATTTCAATATGTGAGGTTTTTTTAATTTGCAAATCCTTTCTAATATAATTTTAACTTAAAATTATGATTAGGAAGTGAATAAATAAGGTCAGAAACAGACTTTGTGGATATGATCACAAATGAACTATACTCAAGAATTCTATGACATATTTGGTGGGTTGTAAACTCTGGTTTTCCATTGTGGACACTCCTGAGAACTATTGTTAATTTTTTTCTCAGGTGAGAGATTACCCATTATACCATTTAATCAAAGCACAGTCACAAAAGAAAATGGGAGAAGTAGCAGAAGCAATTAAAACTCTGCACATGGCAATGA
Source organism: Peromyscus leucopus (assembly GCF_004664715.2). Taxonomy (NCBI): domain Eukaryota; kingdom Metazoa; phylum Chordata; class Mammalia; order Rodentia; family Cricetidae; genus Peromyscus; species Peromyscus leucopus. The sequence goes on along the minus strand of NC_051066.1, from coordinate 43,093,828 downwards.
ACCTCCCAGGAATGAGGAGAAGTAGAGCCTCCTCAAAGTCAAAGCACAGAACTGAGGTGGATGCCAGCCACCGTTTATCCATCTTCCTGGAGTTGGTGGAGGTTCACCGCTTAAATGGGGAACAGGTAAGTTAACGCAGATTGGAGCTTTGGGGGGTGTGGATGTGTGTGGGGGTGTGGTGTGTGGTATGTGCATGTGTGCACATGTATGTACTAATACCTTCCTCTCCTGTGTAATATGTAATATATGAATATGTAATTCTACTTGAATAATTTTCTACATAGATGTATATGATATACATATAGAAAATCAAAAAGCCAGAATTAGTCCCTTGGCCAACTGTCAAAATTTAGCAACTCACTTTTTCCTAGCCTTTCAGTAAAATGTGTGCATCTTGCTAGTGCCTAGAAATTAAATGTAATTTGACCCTGGATGGATTTTTCAGTGTGCCTACCTATGTTGATCACCATGAAATGTAATCATGTAATTTACGATTCTGTTCCAGAATAGTAGTAACTCTGTATAGCAACTGCTGTCATCCTGGTTGTAAAAAAACAGCCACTTAACTAATATTTATAGCCTCAACTGGTTTTGGTCTCTTTAAACTTAAAGACTTCACTTAAAAATCTATCCGTTTATTTTTGTAAATACCATGAATGTACTGACATCATTGTGTTTTGGTAGATGAGGCTCCTCTCTGGGGTAATTGGTTGCCTATTTTATAGGAGTCTTTCATTTTTTTTCTTTACAGCACGAGGCAGCAAAGGTTTTACAAGATGCCATCCATGAGTTTTCTGGAACATGTGAAGAATTACGTGTCACTATTGCTAATGCAGACCTGGCTCTGGCTCAAGGAGATACGGAGCGTGCATTAAGCATGCTTCGAAATGTCACAACTGAACAGCCTTATTTTATAGAGGCCAAAGAAAAAATGGCAGATATTTACCTGAAGCATAGAAAAGAGAAAATGTTATATATCACCTGTTACAGGTAAGTTGTTACTTAATGGCACATTTCCTCCTGAAATTAACCCTCACATTGACATTCTGTCTTTTTCATGTCACGGGTCTTTTCTTGGAGGTGGTCCTGCCCATGACCACTCTCACCAAGGTGCTTACCCTAAATAGAACTACTGTTGCTTCAGTGCATGGCCTAGTATTTTCTGAAATACCCTCATCAATGTTCCTTTTAGCTCTGACTCTTTTGTTTGTGGAAAGAAAAGGCAAGAGTTAGATATACTCTAATAACCACATTATATAGCAACAATCCAGCATATTTAATACTTGGCATATTTATTGTAGAAGAGGAAAATTGTAAGTTAATGTGCTCCAAACTCCAAGTTGTGATTCACCTCTTCCTTTTGAGTGAACAATAGCTTTGTCACATGAGGCCCTAAGAGTTACTGGGACACGGTGCATACATGTTGCTGTTCTTTGCCACAAACAAAACGGTAGCCACACAAACATACTGTGTGTGTGTGACTAAGTGAGCAGACTGAGTCAGTCCTCACTCATCAACGTATCCAACAATCTAACCAAACATGTTACTCAAATTCTTAGTAAGTATTGAGTATTCTGAGAAACCAGTGCCTTCTGATGGGGAGGGTTTAAATGTCGGGATCATGCTTCTACATCCAGTATGGTGGCTTATAGCACTAAGCAGCCTGAGGCAGGAGGATTGCTGTGACTTTGAGAGCAGCCTGCCCTATGTAAGAGTTTCAGGCCAGTGAGGCTGTATAGCAATACTCTTGTCTCCAAAAACAGGAACCAAAAGGTTTAGTTTCTTCTGGATGTGCTGTGATGTAATAACAAAAAGCCTGGTTTGGTTTCAGGCAAATCTGACAGATTAGCTATGGACACGCACTCTTAGCAGCATCTATAAAGTTGGAATAGTAATTAGCTTTATCATAGAAGTTTTAAATGCTTAGGTAAGGTATGTTTAAAGCTGAGCAGTAAGCCAAGCATGGTGGTGCAGACTTGTCATTGTAGCACTTGGGGGTGGGGTGAAGCAGGAAGATCTCAGTCATCTACTTGTTGCAAATAAACAAGCAGCAGATGCTGGAGCAGAAGATGTGGTGGTTTGGAGGTAATTCATCCACTAATTCTCACCCTGAAGGTGAGAGCTCAGGTGGACCACACAGTGCCTTCCTCCTGTTAAGGAATCCTCCAGACAACAAGAGTTTGAATGTTTACTGTCTACCATTACTCTCCTCCTGCATGTCAGAAAATGTAAAGAGTCATTGAAAAGTGCATTGTGATGTAGCAGGAAAAGTATACATGTTAGCAAGATATCACTACTGGCAATATTCTGAAGGCTACTGTATACTTGAGATAAACATGCCATCAGTTTATCTTACTGGTTTGTAAATGTTACCTGTATTCAATATACTAAGTAAAGTTGGTCTAATTTCCAGAGAAATTGCTGAAAGAATGCCCAGTCCCCGGTCCTTTCTGCTCCTTGGTGATGCATATATGAACATCCAAGAGGTAAAATTTCTAAGTCTACTGAACTCAAATTTTTTAAAATATTTTAAAAATATTTTTTTAAATGTAGAACTTTATAATTAGTATAACTTTCTATTAAAAGGAACTTAGCTTTTTCATCGTTTAATATTTTAATTCTAGTGATTGCAATAAAAGGTTAGGTTCCACCATGTTTTTAACATGGAGACTTAACTCAGCGATCTTATCTGCAATAGAAATGTTGCTAGGAGAATGTCAGGAGTTTCCTCTAAACAGAAGGGTGGAGAGAGATCTACTGACAGTTATAGTGACTGTCAGGAAATGCAAAGTTGCTATAGTCAAGAGTGTGGTCATTGTGGGTATGATTACAGTGATGAATATCTGGCCCACTTTCCGTCTTCTATCTAGAATTGTTTACTTTTATGTTCTTCAGTATATACTGTATTAAAGTATTCCACGTTGGAGGGCCTTAGTTATGGAAATGTTGGTCTTTAAAGGATCCACTTAAACTGTTTGTTAATGTTGGTCATTTGTTTCTGACAATGTTAGCCGGAAGAAGCCATAGTGGCCTATGAGCAAGCATTAAATCAGAACCCAAAAGATGGAACACTGGCAAGAAAAATTGGGAAAGCGCTTGTCAAAACTCACAATTACTCAAAGGTAACTGCGCCATAATGTCAGTACGTCTGTTGGATCAAGTTGATCTAGACCTGCTGTAGAGAAGTCTGCAGCAGCAGCAGCAGCAGCAGCAGCAGCCACCTTCCGCATCTTTGGTGATTTTAAGCTCCACGTTCATGTGTGCAAACTGGTATTTGTGTCCTGTCAGATTTTCTCAGTGACCTGCTTTCTTCAGTGCTGCCTTTTATGAAGATTGTTTTGACCCTAGCAGTCCTTTAAGCTTCTTCTCAGTCTCTGCAACCAAATAATGGTCCTCAAGTCCCTAATCCCACCTCTCCTTTGTTATGTAAGGTAGCAAAGTCACTTTCCTTTCTGCTGTGCCAGTGTGGTCAAGCTATAAGCTTCAAGGAGGTTGTGTTTTGATTTCTAGTAGGGATAAAGTGTTTCCCTTGATTGGTGTGTTCTTGTGCTATGCCTTGTCATTGTTAAGTATATGTACACCTACTAGGAAAGCAAATGTGTTTAAGAAGGCTTGCTGACCTCTAGAATAATCTCTACATTTTTTGCCAAGTATTGTTCATTATTCCTTTATTGTAAGAAAATGCTGGTTGCTCTGTATTCTATGATTCTCTTAAGAAAAGCAGCCTACTTCTCTGACAGCACGAATATATGCCTACAGTTCTTCATATATTATTTCTAGTTATCAGTATGCCTTATGCCTGGGATGTATGAAATTTCTGTGCTTTTTAAAGCCCTAACTGAAATGGACTTTGTTTAGGCAATCACCTATTATGAAGCTGCTCTGAAAAGTGGACAACAGAATTGCCTTTGCTATGACCTGGCTGAGCTCTTATTAAGGCTGAAGTTGTATGAGAAAGCAGAGAAAGTTCTCCAGCACTCTCTAGCTCATGAACCTGGTATGAAAGTCATTCTGATAGAAAAAAGTTTGCTTGATAAATCTGGTCTATTTATTTTTATAATACCTAATTATATATTGGTTTTCTTGATATTTTTACATGCAGTTGGTTATATGAATTCACATGTATTTTTCTTCTTTCAGAACTCAACTCTGCCAAATGGGTATTTATTATCTAATAATAAATTTAATACATAGTTCATTGTGTTATAAAAGATCGTAATTCCCAAAATGATATAAATATATATAAATTACAATTATTGGTATTTTATCTTGTTTGTTTGTTTTGAGACAGGGTTTCTCTGTGTAGCTTTGGAGCCTTTCCTTGAATGCACTCTGTAGCCCAGGCTGGCCTTGAACTCATAGAGATCCACCTGCCTCTGCCTCCCTCCCCGAGTGCTGGGATTAAAGGTATGTGCCACCACCACCCGGCCACTTTTATAATCTTGACTTGTAAAAATACGAATTTTTTTTAAAGAATTCAAGCATCTTGAGGGGTTGCAGAGATAGGCCCATTGCTAAAGAACTTCGATGATGACCTGGGTTTGGACCCCTTGAATTGATATTAAAAAAAACAAAAACAAAAAAATCTTAAGAAGCCCAGCACCCTGTGCCTATAAACTTAGAGATGGGGAGGCAGGGACAGCATTCATATCTGATACTGGCCAGACACTGTGACCAAATTATCTAGCTCCAGGTTCAGTGAGACCCTGCCTCAAAGGTAGGGTGAAGAATGGCCCTGACATTGACTCTGGCCTCTACATGATACACACATGCACACATACAAACACATGCATACAAAAAAAATGCAGGCATTATAAAAGTATAGTAATGCATTAAGTCAACTGTTTTTCCATAAATTCTGCTGACATTATGTTCCATATAGGTAGAATGTGATTAAATATATATTCTCTATGCATTTGTTTGTGTTTTTATATAAATATGGTCTTTGTGAGTTTCCTTTTCAAAAAAATGTATTACCTATTCAGCTGTTTTCTCTGTATACAATATGAGGAAATATATGTTGGTACCATTACATTCATACCATTTGATCAAATAGCATTAATGTTTTATAACTTGGTAATATTTTTATTTTACTAATATTATTGAGCATTTATGTTTGTTTTCCCATATTGGCACCATAAACCACATTACAACTAATACACTTATATCTTAATCCTTGGTGTACGGTTGCATTTTAAATTTTTACATTTCTTTCCTCTTTGGGTTTATAATGTGTATTGCAGGTGTGCTCTCATGCCACTGAGTAGTGTTGAGGTCAGAGGACAACTCGGGGAAGTATATCCCAGGCATTGAACTCAGTTTGTCAGACATGGCAGCAGCCATCTTTACCACTGAACCATCTCCCCGAGTACTTGCTTATATTTCTTAAGAATACATGCTGGGAAAACATTTGTGCGTAGAGATTTTTTTTCCAGTATTTTCACATTGCGTTTTTACAAGTGTGCAAGTTTATTTTTTTAAGACTTTCAATTTTTAGTAAAATGCAGTGCTTATTCCTCTCAGAGTTTAAAGATTGCTGAAGTAAGTGAAAGCCTTGCTTTCTCCCACTCACCAGAGAAAACTCCAATTAGCCACCTGCATATTTTCCTAAGTCGGCCTACTCATGTCTCTATTCTGATGCACACACAGTTACAGTTGACATTCTGGAATCCACAGACCCAGCCAACCATGGGTCATAAATATTTCAAGGAAAGGTTGTTCCTGTTCTGAACATGTAGAGACATTTTTCTTGTCATTATTCCCTAACCAGCACGGTAGAAGAGATATTTATATAACATTTCCATTATGTTGGGTGTTATTAGTAATCTAACGATGATTTAGATGATATCAGTGGACACGTGAATGTTTTGTGCAAACACTACATCACTTACATAAAGGATTTGCACACCCATGGATTTAGGTATTGGATGGAAGTGCTCAAAACCAGTCCCCCAGGTACTGGGGAATGGCTGTGCACACTAGACTATGGTATATGTATTTATAGTATATGTATAATTCTATACTATTGAGTTTTCATCTTATTTCTTTCCTTATTTGCAAATATAGTATTCTGTTTCAAAATTATGCATCCCAATGTGCCTTAAAATCACAGAATATTGTGTGTTTGTATTGATTAGTATTTGAAGAAAAATTTAAAAAAACTGTGGTATGATTTTGGTTTATATACCTCTGTGTTCTTACTAGAATTGAATATTGTTTCATTCTTTTTTGTTGCTTTGTTTCAAGGGAAGGATGATCTCCTATAGGCCCAGGCTGGCCTAGAATTCATGCCAATCGTTTCTCAGCTGCCCAAATTCATTTTTGTGATAGACGATCTTGCTGGGGCTGGTGTTTGTTTGTTTGTTTTAGTTTTTTTTTTTTGCTTTTGTTTTTTATTGTGTCATACCGTATATCAAATCAGACCATCTTTCTTCTTTGGTTTCTTTGTTACTTTATTTTGTGAAAAAGCTGTCATAACCATGTTATAAAAGTCTTATGGGATGTTACTTGGCCTTTTTGTCTTTATTTTGAATTAAGGACTTTAAACTACATAAAATCTTTTTCTATATTATCTTCAAAATGGATAGTCAGCTTTAATTGCTTTTTCAAATACCAACTTTAGTTCACAGTAAGTCCCATATATGTGACTCTATAGGAAACTTAATTTCGTTCCATTGATTTTCTTTTGCTAACACTATGTAAGTTTCCATCTGTAAGAGGAGTCTACCCTAAGCTTTCTAATACTCCCAGATGGTCTTAGTTTAGTTTTAATGAAGTTGTCCCATAAATCCTCCCAATTAAGGATCCATTTACTGTGTGATTTCTCACTCATGCCGAACAGTGTGCATTGCTCAGTCAGATCTCACTGCTGACACCAAAGGGCCTAAGGTTGTAGGGAAAATACAGTATGTATTTTATATAAGTTAACTGTGTTGTGTTTATGTAGTAAAAGCTTAATGAATGTTTGTTCAACACAGCCTGAGGCAGACTAATGTACCTTTATACACATTTCGTGTTACTGTATTAATTAGCTTTAAATTGTTCCTATTTTTTTTAAATCAGCAGTCTACAGCTCACATTCCTACATATATACAGGTTTCCACAGCTTATAAATACAAGTACCTGATTTCTAACATACGTCTTTAATTTATTCTGGCTAAACCTAAATTCTTTTTTTTTTTTTTTTTTTTTTTTTTTTTTTTTTTTTTTGGTTTTTTTGAGACAGGGTTTCTCTGTGTAGCTTTGCGCCTTTCCTAGAACTCGCTTTGGAGACCAGGTTGGCCTCGAACTCACAGAGATCCGCCTGCCTCTGCCTCCCGAGTGGTGGCGACGCCTAAATTCTTAATACATCTAAGTGTTTTCTGCATGGGACCCTCCTCCTCTCATTCATTACAACTTTATTTTCCTTCTTAGTGGGTAAGAACCAAAATCTTGGCTTCTGCCTTTTCATTCTGTTTAAATAGCTGATGACTCATTTCTGAGTCTCACTGCTCCCACATCTCAGTTTCCACTGCTTTCTGTCCCCGTTGGCTTCTCCTGGATTGGGATGGTAGCTAGCTGGCCGGCCTGACTGCAGCCTCCCTGCCTCCACCAGTCAGGCCGGCTTCAGTGTTCAACTGCTGCAGCCTCTCTGAATCCAGACGTGATCTGAAGCTTTTCTGTAAATCCAGCCACATTACTTTCACAGCCCTGCCACTCTGGCCCTCTAATTAGGCCAGAGCGAAGACTCCAGCTTCTGTGCATTCCACATTGTCTCTATTTGTCACTTCCGCCCACTTCCCAGCTTTTCGTACCTCTAAAGTAACCATGACAAATTTTGGAAACTTATTCATGCTAGGCTGAGTTTTTGTTAATCAAATTTGTTAATTAATTATAAAACAAAGCACTACTTCAACAGGTGGAATTGTTAAACTGATTGAGCCAGCAAGATGGCTCAGCAGGTCAAGGTGCCTGTTGCTAGGCCTGACAACCTGAGATTGAACTCCTGGATCCATGTGAGAAAAGGAGAGAACCAACTCCTCTAAATAGTGCTCTGACCTACGTGCAGGGGGTATATAGCAGAATGTGGCCTGGATTGTATACTCCATAAATGGTGCAAACAAACTGACTTTATCCTCATTTAGGAAAGTATTCCTTAGATCATTGCGTGCCACATTGTTTGGATTATTTATCGGACTTATTTGAAGTTTCACTTTTATGCTAAGTAGGGAATATTATTCTACAGGGGGAAAGATTCCATAGTTAGCTAGAGATGAGCCTAGACTAGAAACCAGACCTGTTGACATTATAGTTTGTGCCCTTAATGATGGTAATTGATTAAGAATAAAAAAAGCAATTCCTTAATTGTATGCAGAGACTATTCTATTTTAATGGCTTCATCAGACATTTTTACAGACTGAAAAAAGGAAAATTGCAATCTTGACGTGAGTGATGAGATTACCTGCTAATAAGTGTCTAAAAACGAATGCTCATTACTGTTCAGTTCTCTACGTTTTCTTCCAGCCAATTACTATCCTAAATCTTTTCTTATGATTTTGTTATACTTTAACTTTATAAAATTTTAAGTTACTATTTACTGTCAAAATGTTTTTTTAAGACCGGTTTTTTAATGTAGAGAAATAGAGACATTTATTTAAAATGACACTATCCCCTTTGCATTCCATTCTTAGTAACTGAATTGTCAGCTCTCATGGAGGATGGGCGTTCCCAAGTCCTTCTAGCAAAAGTTTACTCTAAAATGGAAAGACCCAGCGATGCGATTGCTGCATTACAGCAGGTACAGTGTGTGGACTATGGGCAGAGAGTCGGGAGACCGGCTGAAAATACTCCCTGTGGACCCAATAGTTACAGAGGACGTATCAGTGCCTAAAGGTGGTCCACATAAAACACTGCCATTCTAACAGTTAAGGACTCTTCACCATTTTATTTCTGTTCTACAGCCTAAAAAACTAGGGAAGTGTTATGAACTCAGTGCTTAATTTCTCACTTACTTTGATCTTTAATCTTTGTAGATGTAACCATCTTATTAAAATAGAAACACAGAGCCAAATGCAGACTTGAGAGCCCAAGAGGTCAGAGCAATAGCTAAGAGCTAAAAACCTTTCTTACCCTTCACTACTACTGCTGTCCTTCCCCTCAGCAAGAGACCTTACTTCCTGTGTATCTGTTTTTTTTACTGACTTTCTGTTCTGCCTTCTCATTGATTGTAAACCCAACCACATGACCTCCTCATCACTGCCTGTCTATACAGACCTCCAGGTCTTCTATGGTTGATAATGAGATTAAAGGCGTGTGTCTCTATGCTGGCTATATCCTTGAACACAGAGAGATCTGCCTGTCATGTGATCTGGATTAAAGGTGTGCACCACCACCACCACCACCACCACCACCACCACCCCCACCACCACCTGGCTTCTGCTATGGCTTGCTATTAGCTCTGACCCCCCAGGCAACTTTATTTATTAACATACAAATAAAATCACATTTCAGTACAAATAAAATATCACCATAAATCTTTCCTAATATTTTGTGGTTTTCAAAGTAGAAGTTTTACATTTTTGTTGTTTTCTTAAGTAGTTAAATGGCTTTCAGTCATTTTTTTTCAATTTCTTATTTACTAACAATTTTTAATAAGAAAATGAAAGTCATTCTATCAAGATGGTTATATGCCATTTTATTTTGTCTATTAATGTGGTATATTAAGGTAACGCTCAGATATTAATCAATCCTTATATTTTTGAAATAAATGTCAATTTCTAAGTGATTTTGCCATTATTTAAAGATGTTTTCTGACATTTTGTTCAGATTTTCTTCATTGGGTTCATTAGAGAAAAGTCTGTAAGAATACTGTTTGTTAAAGTTGAGACCACTTAAGTTTTGAAACTACTATAGTCTCACCACTGCCTTTATGGAAACTATATTTTAATTCAACAACTTTAAGAGATTTCACACTGACCATTTTAAACTTCCTCTTTTGTCAGCTTACATGCTCATGTTTTTAAAATAATTTGTTCAATTGTCAAGTACAATAAATGTTCTGATTGCCTGTATCTGCTATAAAAAATGTTTCATAGTCTTGATATTTTAATTCTTTTTTAATATTCATACATGGATTTATTCTTGTTGATATTAGTAATGAAATACCCTTTTTTCTCTGGTTTTATTCAGTGCTGGCTTTTTACCACATGACGGTACTTCATTAGGAATAAAAAAGCAGTTTCCTTCTTAATACATATACTATTCTATTTCTTTCTTTCTTTCTTATTTATTTATTTATTTATTATTTATTTTAAATCTCAACCACAGCTCCCCTCCCCTCTCCTTCTCTCTGCATGACCCGCAGTTCACCCCTCCTCCGGAATCACTCAGAAAGGGGAAGGCCTCCCATGGGTCAGCAAAGCAGCTCTAAGACCAAGCACCTCCTCCTGTTTTAAAGCTGGGCAAGGAACTCCAGCATGAGGAATAGGTTCCAACGAGCCAGGCAAAGCACCCTGGACAGCCCCTGCTCCCATTTCCAGGAGTTTCACATATAGAACAATCTACACAACTGTCACATATATGCAGAGTGCCTAGGTCAGTCCCATGCAGGCTCCCTGGTTGTCAGGATGTTCTGACATTCCCCCCTCCTGCCCTTGCCCCTCCCCCGTCCCCCATTTCCTACAACCCCTCCTCCCACACAGTGTTTGGCTCTGGTTCTCTGAATCTGCCTCCGTCAATCACTCTATCAATCACTGGATGAAGGCTTTCCAACGACAGCCTGGGTAGTCAGCAATCTAATAGGGGATGGCCAGTTCAGACTATGCATCCACTGCTGCCAGCATTGAAGCTTCATCTCAGCCTCCTCTGCTCTGACCTTTCCCCTTTGGCCATAAGACGGCAGAGAAAGAAGCCCTTACTTGATGCTGTGCCTTGGTATTGGACATCTCGGCCTCTGCTACCGAGAGAATCTCTTTAAAAAATAAAAGAAAAAAGAGGGCAATGTTAATAATCAGATAGATAAGCAAGTATAAACTGAGGCTGTCTCCACGGTTCAAAGCATTCCAGTTTGTACCTGTAGTTCACTTTTCTTTTACTCTAGCCCCACATTGGAACGCCAAAATGTAGTTGGTTGTTCTTACTCTGCTCCTTTGGGGGGCCCGCCATCCAACTCCCAAAAATCATACATGGAGACTTATTCTTTCTTATGAATGCCCAGCCTTAACTTGGTTTGTTTCTTGTCAGCTTTACTTAACTTTAAATTATCTCATCTGCCTTTTGCCTCTGGGATTTTTTCTTTTCTTAATACTGTAATCTTACGTTCACTCTTACTCCATGGGTGGCTGGGTGGCTGGCCCCTAATGTCCTCCACCTTCTCTCGTGCCTTGATCTCTCTTCTTACTCTTGGATTTCTCCTATTTATTCTCTCTGCCTACCAGCCCTGCCTATCCTTTCTCCTGCCTCACTATTGGCTGTTCAGCTCTTTATTAGACAATCAGGTGTTTTAGACAGGCAAAGTAACACAGCTTCATAGAGTTAAAGAAATGCAACATAAAAGAATGTGACACATCTTTGCATCATTAAACAAATGTTCCACAGCATAAACAAATGTAACACATCTTAAAATAATATTCTACAACACATACCTTGATGGGTAAAGGAAGCTATTCTTGGGAAGTTGCCTCTGTTGCAAATAGTTTGTTCTTTCTTTTTCATTTTTTCTTTCTTACTGTATGCAAAACAGGGTAGAGCCAGAGAGATGGAACATGTTTTAGCACAGTAAAATTATATATCAGAAATATACATGCATGCATAAATACATATTTATATAATCAAATATAAATTGCATCAAAGAGAATCTTTGCTGTATACTATGTACATTCATGTTTTATCATCCTTTCATTTCCAAAAGACTATTATAACCCTCTAAACTGGTGATTCAAAAATGAAAATTTTGAAATGTTGTAAATCATACTCATCAAATATAAATTGTCAACCAACATTTTGGCAGGAGTCCTTGAAACAGTGCCCTGTGTACAGCCTAATGTGTGGTGTATAACAGGCACTCACTATTTACTAAATGTGTCACAGTGAATGATTGTCAATAAATCATGGTTCGATTTTACTTGTTAAGCACTAAAGAATAGGCAATCTCTCCCATTTATTAATGTTCTACATACCAGAAGTATGGATAAAAAGACATCTTTCCATTCTAACAATCTACTTACTATTGTTATGTAGGTGAGGACACCTTGTTCTAGGGTGTCTGTGCTCAGCATAGGTCCATGTTTATACACACTGACAGGTGATTGCACATCAGTACATTAGGTTCCCTCAAGGGCATTTTATTGCTACCATTTCTTTCTTAGATATTCTATCTTGTAACACAGATATTTCTTTACAGTGGGTAATTAGTTGTTGTGTTTTGTTTCTATCCCTTCTAAATAAATCCTTGATACATTCCCAAGAGTGGAAAAGCTACATTCAACAGCCTGGTTGGGTTTTGATATTTTTTTTTTTAGAAAAATATTTGATTAATTCATAAGCTATCAGCACGTAATATACATGTTACTTATAATCTATCAACATTTAATTGTATTATTGCATTTCATTAATGTAGTAAACATTTAGCATTTATAATTATTTACTAATAGCATCTAGTGATCTTCCTATATTTTTCCCTGTGTTCATCCCTATAACATAGAAAAAGACTCCATATTGCAGTACTTTGGTTGGACAGATACTGCCTGCTGGCTGGTTTGCAAGCAGCTGTATGTTTGAGATCATAATAAGGCTCTTTTGGGGGTGGTTATGTCACAGACCATCAGTGCTCATATAAATCTTACTATAAAATTATACTGTTACATGACCTGTTGAAAATTGCTTCTTTTCCTTTCCTGGTCCTTTCTCATTTTTTAATGCTTAACTGTTTTCTAGGCTCGAGAACTGCAGGCTCGGATATTGAAGCGAGTTCAGATGGAGCAGCCAGATGCAGTTCCCTCACAGAAGCACTTTGCAGCTGAAATTTGTGCAGAGATTGCAAAACACTCTGCTGCTCAGCGAGACTATGAAAAAGCAATTACATTTTATAGAGAGGCCCTGGTACATTGTGAAACAGATAGTAAGGTCAGTATTACAAAATTTTAAGTTCTTTTTATTCCAGGTACCATCTAATTTGCTCAGATGTAGAAGCCTTATATGATTATTAATAAAGAATATTTGACAATAAATGTATCAAAAAACAGGGTTTTTTTAAAAAAAAAAAATACTGTTTCTAGAAAACTTTCAGAATGCATATGGGGCTGGGAGTAGAGCTCCACAGTAGATTGCTTGCCTAGCATGTGCCAAGCTCTGGGTTCAGTCCCCAGCAATGCAAAATCAGACAAAATACCTGAGGACGCCTTACATTGGAGGGGCTGCAGAGTTTGCACCATCAGGGAAGTGCTTGCCACACACGAATAAGGACTTCAGTTGATCCCTTGCCACCGCCAAGAAGCTGTGTAAAAAGGCTGGGCACAGCAGCACACACCTTAATCTAACTAGCACTGGCAAGTCAGAGCAGGAGGATCAGGGGACTGCTGGACAGTCAGCCCCTCTGAATTGGTGAGCTCCAGGTTCAGTGAAAGACCATCTCAAAACGTGCAACACAAAGTGACAGGGTAGTACACCTGATGTTGAACTCAGCCCCCCCCATTCGTGTGCACCCACATGTGTACACACATATGCACTCACAAACACAAAAATTATAGTGGAACAACTAATGTAAACCACACTGCAATTTCTTTATTTTAATAATAGCTTTTATAATCAGTTTAAAGCTATTTTTAGTCACAGATATCTCAATCTAGGTAGTTTGGTTCAGTTAGGTAAGCCATGATGTACACTTTAGCATCTGTGTTTTGATGGTTCCCTGGTGCTAGGACTCTGAAAGTGACCGCAGTAATTCAGTGTGGTTGCTGCTGGAATAGTCTTTGGTAAGATATACCCAAGCAGTTCCCCTTCCTGCTGGGGACTGAAAGAGTAGAAATAGTAGTTCTGGCTCAAAAGCATTCTTAGCGACTGTCTACCAGTTGAACCTTCTTCACTTTAAAATGAGAAAGCAGGTTTAAAGAGATGCCTTGGTCTTTTCAGAGAAGTTTGTACTGTAATGCAGTGTCCAGCTTTAAATCAGCAATCCCTTTTATCTCTGTTTTTCAAGTGAGTTATCACCTGCTTTTTAGTCTTTTCCTGAAAAGACAGTAGAGATGAATGTGCCTATCATTTATCTTCTCCACTGTGCATGACATTTTTATTGTGATAACTTTAAAACGAGTCAAGTTTAATCTTATCCAAACATTTCATTCATGTTATTTTGAAACCAGTGTCTGAGTATCTTGCTTTTGCTGCCTAGATAATGTTGGAACTGGCCCAATTATACTTGGCCCAAGAAGACCTTGATGCCTCCCTGCGGCACTGTGCACTGCTTCTCCAGAGGGACCAGGATAATGAACCAGCCACCATGGTCAGTCGGGACTTCTCTGCTGCTCAGGCACTTGAGTTTTATTTCTGTTAGGACTGTTGTCAAAATTTGACCCATAGAACTGTTATTAAATGGTGAGGTGCTGTTAATATTTGCTTATGAAGAATAATGTATGTCTAACATGGGCACGTTTACCAACCAGTGCCAAAGATCATTAGCCATACCGTGACAGGCATGACAATAAATCCAGATTACGTTTTGCTTTCCCTTTGGAGCTAGTTCACTTTTCTTTATGCCTAAGGGGCATGTTGGACAGGTGTATTTCTGTGGTCTTCCATCACAAGATTTGTTAAACCCAGGCTTTGACATTCTGAGCTAATGTAAGGTTTCAAGAGAACTTCTGGAGTCACAGAAGAGAAGAAAAAAAAAAAAACAGACCCCACCGCGCTTCATCACTAGCTTGTTCACACAGTCTCTTTTCTACCTGGTCGAAGCTTTCCTTAGCCTTTCAGTACCTTGTGTGGATGACATTGTATGAGGCCCATTCAAGACTACCATTACAACTAAGTCGAATAGAACTCACCTTGCTTAAGACACACGGAAAATCTCAGCAGCGCTTGCCTGCTTTCCATTTGAAATGTATGTGACTTAAGGTTTCTTTAATCTTTTTTTTTTTTTACTCCAGACAGATATAATGTTTATTGCAATACAGACCTCTCATTTACCAAAAGTACCATAATACCACAGTATGAAGCATTCATTGTTTCACTGTGCATAACAGACATTATTGGCTGCGAAATAAGCCCTGGATAATCAGGAAAGGAGAGGAAGGAACTGGTGGTGATTGGCATGTGCCATGTGGATAGTGGATTTCATGTTGTCATACATTTAGACATGTGGATGCATGTTTGTAAACACAGGGGAGGTCTGTGTTCCACAAAATAGTGTCACAGTCTAGATATACCAGTCCAGATGTACTTACAACTGTAATAATTTTATGATGTATTCTCCTAAGAGTTTTCACCTCTAAAATTATCTTAGCAATATGAAACTCTGAGCTTTAATACAATTGTTCAAGTTTCATTTTGTCCTTCATCCATTAGCAATTTTCTTTATATTTGACTTTAAGTGCCCAGTTATTTGAATTTTAACTTATAAAAATTTGACATGGTACATTAGATGATGCTAGAGAAGCATGAGCAATAATATGAACCAGTATTTGTTTAGCAGATGTTATATTTGATAAATTACAGTTTACTGGGTAACTTTGATAAAGTCATGCCCCCAAAGTAGCAGGAAGATACTTGAAAGTCAAACATAGGTCTGCTGATGACCAAATCTGAGGTGATTCCTTTTGTACAATACAGTTCATTATGTAATTGAAACATATAACATAACCAGGAACTCATTTAAATATCTGGTATAATTTCACTTAACATAAAAATAAAATTGTGCTGGAATGTTAGGATTTGATTTCTTGTATTTCA
Source organism: Peromyscus leucopus (assembly GCF_004664715.2). Taxonomy (NCBI): domain Eukaryota; kingdom Metazoa; phylum Chordata; class Mammalia; order Rodentia; family Cricetidae; genus Peromyscus; species Peromyscus leucopus. The sequence continues at coordinate 43,077,907 of NC_051066.1, read as the reverse complement.
GCCTTGGCTTTACAAAGCCCAAGGTGAGTGTAATCTTGCAAGCAGCTGTGGCTGGCTTTGAGCTCCAAATTCTCCTACTTCTACCTCCTAAATGCTTTCATAAGCATGTGCCACCAACCACACTATTCTGAAAATTTTTTATTTTGTCTATACTATCTTTTCAATGTGATTTATACAGTATTATAATATTCAGTCCTTGTATGCCTTACAGCATCTTAAAAGGCTTCTCTTCCTACAGTTAGTTGTTGAGGCTTTTGCAAATTACAACATTTCCATTTTTGTTAACTTTTCCATAATTCAAGAAAAAACAAATAAGTAGGGGGAATTATAAAGACTGTTATTGAACTTAGGAAATGTTCCAAGTGAATAGATAAAACTCATGGAAAGAATAATATATTAAAAGGACATCTGCTAAACAAATACAGGTTTCTTTAATCTTTTTATTGTCACTTTACTGCAGTGAGTCACGTTTCTACAGTAGCACAGTGGAATGTTGAATAACCTTTGAATTGGTGTTATAGATATGTGATTATAGTTTTTATTTATATTGTAAGGGTAATAGGGGACATGCACTTCAGTCCAGTGCCCTGGGAGATCAGAGGCATTGGGTCACCCTGGAGCTGGAGTTAAAATAGTTATAGGCTGCCCATGGTAAATGCTGGGAATTGAACTTGGGTCCTCTGCAAGAGCAATACATACTCTGAGCCATCTCTCCATCCCTTCAAATTTGTTTTTATGCCACGACTTGAAACATTTTATTTTTTGCTAAAAATAAAAATTTGTGAACAGAGCCATCTGGTTTGCGTGCTTGATTAGTTTTGCAAATTGTCCCTCCTATTTGTCATAAATATTTTTATAGTACTAAGTCTTCCTTAAAAGAATATGCTTTATAAAAATATGTGGTACTGTTTTTAGAACCAACTTATCTTTACAGTTGATGGCTGACCTCATGTTCAGAAAACAGGACTATGAACAAGCAGTGTTCCACTTGCAGCAGCTTTTAGAACGCAAACCAGGTAAATGCACAAAGAGTATTTTTGTTCAAATGTAATCATCTGCCTGTCTCTTTAGGTTATCTTTGTTTTGCCTTTTTAGCTTATCACCTGTTGGGGAGGAGCAATTGATTGAATCTGACTCTGCTAATTCCACACTTGGGTCTAGGTAGCTCAAGTGGCCATCAGGAAAATGCCCCACTGTCTGTTGGTCTTTGTAAATCGTGAGCATAGCCTAGCTGGGCTGCCTTGAAGTATCCATTAATGACTTCCCCATTCCAACTGCTTTTCCCATTTTCTTCTGTCTCCTCAAACTTCTAGCGTTCCTATCCCCTTCCTTCCCCCCCACCTAAGATCATGCCACTTCTAGAATGAGAAAATACAAGGAGTTGGAAGAGAAGTCCGTTCCCAGTCACCAGTGTGGCAGTGACAGTGCTCAGTCATGAATTACTTCCTTTCTCCCTGCTCACTTTGCCCAAACCTACCTTTATTTCCCGTAGGCCTCCGCCATGGCTTTCCTACCCTTTCTACTTCCCATTCCACGTGTTGTTTTCAGTCTACCTCAAGCTGTTCCCATTTCCTGTGCTAGGAAGGAATTATCTAATCTTGTTTCTTTCAAGCACAGAATCTGCTTCCTCATGAGTAGGGTTAGGCTATTCTTGGCCATATTACCCTCACACATTAGAACATTAGAATTTCTTTTGCAAGCTTTAGAGAAGCCGTCTTGGGGCACATGGCTTTTCTCTCACCTAGGTTTCTGTTCCTCAACAGCAGCATTTGTTGCAAACCCTGGATAGTTATTGAGTTGGTAGACTGGCTGCTTTGGAGCATGTCTCTTCTTCTTTTTGACAAGTGGATAGTAATCGTACAAATAAGAGGTTTCCTGTGACATGTTCCTCTAGGGATACAGGTGAAGCCATCATGTTCAATTGCATTAACCCCTTCTGTCCCTCTCCTCATTACTCTCCTCCCCTTCCTCTCTCAAACAGCTCCACTCTTAATTTTGTGGGTTTTTTTTTTAAATGTGTTTCTGTGCTTGTGTGGGTGTGTGAGAAAGATGGGGGAAGGCATGTGTGGACAACTTTGAGCATCAGTCTTAGTAAGCTGCCCATCTCTTTAGAGACAAGTGTCTCGTTGGACTGGAGCTCATAATCAGGCTGGACTGACAAGCCAGGGAGGCTTAGAGATCCTCCTGTCTCAGTCTCCCTAGCACTGAGATTATAGGCCCATACCATCACCTTGCATTTTTACATGGATTTTAGAGATCTGATATATCTCCCCATCCCCTACTTTTGTGTCCTTTTTTTAAAAAAAAAAATCTATTTCTTCATAATTTCAATGTAAGGGCATTGTACTCCAGCAATACTGAAAGACATGGACCCATATGTCAGGAGCTTTGTGTAGATTTTTCCTCTTTTGCCTATAATATATTCTTTCTTCTTTCTCACTACGTAGTCTAAAGTATATTACCCTTGAGAGAGCACTAGGCAATGCCTTATGCATTGAGTACCTTACTTCCTACTTTGCCTAGGACTACAAGGGCTCTAGATCCAGAATTCTCCATGCTAAACCCAAAGTCAGTGGGATGAACTGATCACCCTAATCCACATCACACTGTCAATAAATAACTCCTTGTTAATTAAGAGTATTTGCAAGCCAGGCACACATCTTTAATCCCATCACTCTGGAGGCAGAGACAGGCAGATCTCTGTGAGTTTGAGGCCAGCCTGGTCTACAAAGTGAGTTCCAGGCAGCCAAGGCTATGACTCAGAGAAACCCTGACTCAAAAAAAACAAACAACAAAAAACAAACAAGCAAAAACAAGAAACAAAAAGAGAGTATTTGCTAATATATATGAATATGTATTATATATATTTATCTTCTCTGTTAGACTGTATACTTTTCAAGGTCAGCAATAATGTGCTCATCTTGAATCCCTGACAGATGCAAGCCAGTCCCATAGTACAGAGTCAATGATTATTGAATGAATGAGTCTGAATGACAAGATGGGAGTAGCAGGGAACAGAATTCTCCTCTGGCTGTTCATATTTTCCTAGTCAGGTAACACTGAGCTTTTTAGGTGAGAATTGGGAATGTTGAAAAGATGTTGGATGCTTGAGAAAATTTGCAAAGTAGTTTGAGTGAGTGAATTCATTAGAGGAAGCACTGATTGCATCATTCATTCAGGAATCAGTGAATTGATTGATGTCAGTACTTAAACTTACTAAATTTTAATTAAAATTTTTGTTTACATGACCTTTTTTTTATAATGTATGCTGTATTGTAACTGGTCTTTCTTTGGACTGCCAGCTCCCAAATAATGACAGAGAGAACTGTTATTAATTATGAAAGCTTGACCTTAACTTAGGCTTGTTCCCACTAGCTCTTAAAACTTAAACTTAAATTTAAATTAAAATTATATTAATTTGCTACATGGCTCATTACCTCTCCTCAGTACTGTACATCTGACTTCCTCTGCATCTAGATGACGAATCTCCCATGCCTATGATTCCTTCCCAGAGTTTCTATCTCTCCTTGGAAGTCCTGCCTATCCTCTCCTGCCTACCTATTGGCTGTTCAGCTCTTTTATTAAACCAATCAGAAGAAGCCTTAGGCAAGTGAGGTTAAAACAGAGACACATCTTCACACAGTGTACAAAAAGATTATCCTAACACTTTATTCCTGGTAGGACTTTACTTATTTATCTATAAATTTGTATAATTTCTTCTAATGCATACACATGTACAGTGATTTTATGTATGCATTGTTGATCATCACCAGTAGCATCACTTAGAGTATGCCTGTGTTTAGCTTGTTTTAGAAATGTACTATCCAAGAGCTGAAGTAATGGTGAAGTTGTTAAGGGCATTTGATTCCCAGAACCTATGTCACCTAGCCAATCACCTGTAACTCCACTTCCAGGGAATCTGATGCCTCTGGCCTGGAAGACACTTACCTCATGTGTGTTCTTGTACACAGACACACACACACACACACACACACACACACACACACACACACACACACACAGACATACACACACATAGTTAAAAATAAAATACTTTTAAAAAGAAGTATACTGTCCAATTTTATTTCTAATTGAAAATACCTTTTACAGTTGTAACTCTGCTATCAACATATTGTATCTTGTCTCAAATTTTCCCAATATCTTGACTTTTCTCCTTTTCCATTTTAATTAGTCAACAGTACCCCAGTTCCACCCCAGTTCCATCTGCCTTGTTGCTGAGTAACACGGTCAGTCTGTTGTCCTCTCCTGATCCACCGCTGTAGTGATGCCCTTGTCACCTCGCCTGTTCTCCAGCCCTGGGCTCTTGCGGCTGCTGGCTCTCATGTCATCAGATCAATACTCCAACCCATAATACCCCTTTGCTCAGAGTAGGTTCATGCTGCAGAGTAAAGCCTAATTTTAATAATATCGTGGCCTGTGTTAGCCCTCTGCTTCTGTTTTCATTCCTCTTCCTGCTCTTCAGCCACATCAAGGTTGCCATCCTCCCCGGATTGAACTCTGCTCTGTGTGTACAGTGCCCTCAGCTACTGGGAATGCCTTTGTCAGCCTGCCGATGGCTGGCGCCCATCCTTAAGGCTCTTCAAAGGTCAGCTCTTTGAGGAAAGCACACCTGACCTCTCTGGTGCTATGTATTTCCACAGCACTGCACTCCTGCATGCCCCATCTCACTTTCATTATTTTGATATCTTTGCACTGTCCATCAATAAAAAAAAATACCAGCTACTATTTTTACCTCGTGATATATTGCCATTTTTTTTAAATGAAAACACTCATTCTCTCAAATGTCAAGGCTAACAAAAAGATAACACATTGTAGTTTAGTCTTTTTGTGGTCATTATTACTTAAGCTAATGATGAATACATTTCAGTAGTACCAGAAGGAGGAAATTTTTCAAGAAACCGGCTTCCCAGTGTTAAATGTAGATATTTGCAAAATATGTCTCCACATATTAGCAATGTTTGGCCAGATATTTTAACTTTTAATCCTTGCTTAGTTGAGTTCAACTTTTAGACTCTTTGGCTTTATGATGGATTGTGCATCCTGTTGTACTAAGACTTGTAAATGTAGCTAATCATTCTGGGCCTTAGAAAACTCTTTCATACCTTCACTAGATTTAATTTCTCCAATGCTCTGAAGGTGGATATTATACTCACTTTAAGAAAAGTGAGTCATTCTTAGGTAGAGATAATTTAATTTATTTGTCTTCACACTGGCCAGACATGGCCAGTTTTGAATTCCCTTTTCCTAAATCTCTGCCCTTTATAATGATGCCACAAGGTAGGATAAACAAAATCTAAGAGAGGGCAAAGGATTTGATTGTTTTCACATATGTAACTGAATAGATGCAAACCTTCCAAAATTCTTTTCTTATTTTTTTATTCTGACAAAATGTGTAATATAATAAAATTTATCATCTTAACCATTTTTTTTAAGATTTACCTATTTTATGTATGAATGCTCTATCTGCACATATGACTTTACATCAGAAGAGGGCATCAGATCCCACTATAGATGGTTTGAGTCACCATGTGAGTGCTGGGAATTGAACTCATGACCTCTGGAAGAACAGCCAGTGCTCTTAACTGCTGAGCTATCTCTCCAGCCCCATCTTAACTATTTTTAAGCATATAGTTCAGTGGCATTGAGTATGTTGACACTGTTGAGCAAGATGTAGTTATCCATCCCCAGAACTTGTATAATCTTTCTAAATTATAGAAATATAATTTAGATTCCACTCCAGCTTCTTCCTCTGCTGACAGTCTCCATCTTGCTGTCTGCTTCTATGCTTCTTAGCAAGTCCAGGTGGCTAAGAGGATATCCTACAGCATTTGTCCATGGGTCTGGCTCATTTCACCTAGCATAGTCTTCAGAATCATCCCTGGTGCTATGTTAAGAGTTTCTTACATTTTCAAGAAGCTAGTGTTTTATATATGCTTGTCTCACATTTATCTGTCATCTTTAGTAGACATACGGATAGTTCCCCCTTCCTGATTATTGCAAGTATCACTGCTGTGAATATCCACACAAATATCTGCTTGAGGCTTTATTCAGTACTACAGGCATGGTCTCCTTAGTGTTCTAATGCATCATATAATAATGTCTTTTCAGTTTTAAAAATTAGATTCAAGGATAATTTGTTTTAAAAATTGGGGCTATGTTCATCTGCTCATGTAGATAACTTTAGCTCTGTGAATTCACCCTAAGAAAGTTCCCACAGTAGTTGTGTAAGAGTTTTAACAAATTCCCTATGAGTTCTAGGATAATTGAAACACAGGAGACCTACCACCTAAAAACAGACTCCCGGAGAAATTAACTACTAATGTAATAGACTGTCAGGCAGCTGTTAAAATCATAGCATTGAGGGCCACTTAATGAAAATTGGGAAGTATTTATTGTCTAATGTTGAATCAAAACCCTAAGTGTCAGCCAAGTTTTATTTACGAGTAGTTGACTATTAGTCATACATATATGACTTACCTCATCTCTGTGTCATGATATTGATTTATTTTTTTTCTTCTTTACACACAATTTTGTGCATTTTTTCTTCTTTTGGTGTTCATGAATCTTGGTCAAAATCTTCCTCAAATGCTAGTACAATACTGATAGGAGAAAGCTAGGAGGAACTTAAGAGGAAGTTACACTGGAGACCAGAGAACTGAATTAACTATTTTATCTAGGAAAAGGTGAAATCAGATTAAAATCCTGGACTAATATGGTAATGATATAGTATGTTCCACTCAACATTTCATATGTAGAATAAATTCTGGAATAAAACTTGTGATTACCTACCTCAATTGCTATCCTGCACTTCCATTACCCACCTTCCATCTGCAAGTAGGAAGAGAGTCTCAGAAACAGTTGTCAATCTATCTTTCTGAATTTTAGGGTTTAGATGACCTAGATGAAGGCTGTTTCTAGAAGCTTTGACTCCAGGAACATTGAAAAGTAGCATAAAATCAACCTTTTTCTAGACATGCCTTCATTATGCCTTCTTCTACAGTACCCGACCCAATGAAACAGGTATCATTTGATAGATGACCAAGGCTATACATCTCATTAGGAAATTCTAGCACATAAAACATTTGATTATTACATTGTGTTTCATTTGAAGTAAATTGTACATTAATAAAGTAGAAGTATAGTCATCAGAATAAATATCTTAACATGTTATCTACATCTGAAGTATTGCTTGTTTCTAGATAATTTTATGACTTTGTCTCGTTTGATTGATCTCCTGAGAAGATGTGGGAAACTTGAGGATGTTCCGAGATTTTTTTCAATGGCTGAGAAACATAACTCCAGAACAAAATTGGAGCCAGGATTTCAGTACTGTAAAGGATTACATTTTTGGTAAATCTATTGGCAGATAAATCCTACTTTATAATGATTTTTCTCCCTTTATTGTGCAGAAAATAGAAAAGGCTTTTCTTCATGTTTATAAATAAATCTGCAATATGAAATGTTTTAATAGATTTATTTATGAAGCATATTATGATCTGGTATAAAATTTGTAATCAGTGACTGAAATGTTTTTTCAACCATTCAATAAGGTATACTGGAGAACCAAATGATGCCCTTCGACATTTTAATAAAGCTCGAAAAGATAGTGATTGGGGCCAAAATGCACTTTATAATATGATAGAAATCTGCTTGAATCCAGATAATGAAACTATTGGAGGCGAAGTATTTGAAAACCTTGATGGAGACCTGGGGTGAGTAGCAATTGACACATTTCCTTTGGTACAGTTTTTAAAGCATTTGTTGGGGATAATGAGCAGAAAAGCAAAGAAAATCACCTTAGAGCATGATGCTGAGGAAAAGGCAGATGGAATATGTATATTATACATTTATTGACTAAAAGAATGATTCTGCAACTCAGTGTATAGTTTGAATGAGTGTACCTCCCATAGGCTCATGTATTTCAATAGTTGGTCCCAGTTGGTAGAACTTTTGGGGAAGGAGTAAGAGGTGTAGCCTTATTGGAGGAGGTATGTCATTGAGGGTGGGCTTTGAGGTCTCAAAAGACTTGGGAGATTCCCAATGCTTTCTTTGCCTTCTGTTTGTGAATCAAGATGTGAGCTTTCAGCTTTCCTTTGCTGTGCCTCATGGACTCTTCACAACACTCTGATTTAGTCAAATTAGACAATTTATTTTATAAGTTGCTCTGGTCATGGTGTTTTACCACAACAATAAAAAGGTAAAACAATTAGGCATGAAATACTTTCCATTTCCCAAATCATAATAGATGGATTACAAAGGCATTTCCCTAATTACTCTGTCAAAAACAAAATAAATTACAGAATTTGACAACCATAATAAACACAGTCCACATAATAATAGTACATTGGGGAGATGTCTCAGTGTTAAAGTGTTTGGTGTATGAGTATGAGGACCTGAGTTCAAATCTCCAGACCCCACATAAATGCTCAGTGGGTTTAGTGGCTGGCCTGTAATTCAGTCACTCCCTAGTCAGAGGCAGATGATCTACAGAGCAAGCTGGCTGACAAGATTGGCTGTATAGGCAAACTCTGGGCTCTGTTGAGACACTCTACCTTAATAAATATAGTAGAGAGTGATTGAAGAGCATTCCTGATGTCACCCTCAGGCTGCCATGTGAACACATGCAACATGTACACATACATACATGCACGCCATACACACACTGCAAAATCAAGACAAAGCAAAAGATAATAGTTTTTATGTAGTACATGGTAGCTTTATGCCAGCCCTGTGCTCTGTTCTTTCTATGCATTATCTCACTGATTTCCTGCAGCAGCACTGTGAAACAAGCTCAGAATCCCTTATCTGAGGCAGTGACCAGAAGATAGAACAAGGCTCCGGCTGAGTGCTAGCCCACCCCCACAGCTCTGCAGTGTCCACCCTGGATTGCTGCTGGAGCCTGGTGGCATCCCCTCACGCTGTGCCTGTTGTTCCTCTCTCAGAAGGAGTGGGGATGGCTAAAGGTATGAAGAGTGTGTAACAGGTCGTGGCTGCCTTTCATTGGCATGTAGTCCATTTTCACTGCAAGACCATATCTGAGGCCATTCAATTGCCCACACCACGGATGGTGACCTGAAAGCAAGCTGACGTTCAGGGCTGCCGAAGGACATAGAGTCATGCAGTGCATGGCTGTCGGGAAGGTGCATGGAGGAATGGAGGGTGTTAGAGCAAGAAAGGACAAATCTCAAGATTGGGTTAGAGAGATCAGTGAAACTTAAAAGTAGAGAAATGGCCTGTTTGTTTTAGGAAAGTTAAGATAATAAATATACTGTTCTAGACCTGTGGGTACCCAAGTGCAGACCCTCAATTAAAGAGCTGAAATGCAAACTAGAACTCGTAAAAGGAGTTGCTAGTGCACATACAGAGGGTCGGAGCTGTGTGAAGGGCCCTTTTGTAAGTTGTTTTCCGTAGCCACAGGAAACAGATTTTGGGTGTGCTAAGGCTAGCAGTCTCAAGGTCAAAAATGGAAACCAAATCATATAGCTATGGGAGCCAGAGCCTAGGAACTGCAGAGAAGATAGCAAGAACAGGAGATGTTCTCAGTAATACTGAAATCACTAGGGCTTGTGCCAGAGAGATGACCCAGTAGTTAAGAGGACCTGAGTTTGGTTCTTAGCACCCATGTTGCTTGGCTCACTACTGCCTGTAACTCCAACTCCATGGGGCATCTGTTGCCTCTGTCCTGTACTTCACACACACACACACACACACACACACACACACACGCACACGCACACGCACACGCACACGCACACACACACACACACACACTGCACACCACACATACATTAAAAGAAATAGTTCTTTAAAACTTTAAGGTTAAGGAAAGGTGAGTAGTTTTACTGGTGCAGGAGTGTGTGTGTGTGTGTGTGTGTGTGTGTGTGTGTGTGTGTGTGTGTGTAGGGAATTTGCTAACAAGTATTTGAATTGTTACTATGCCTGATATTTGCTACCTTATATCACGTAAAATTTCCTTCCCAAGAGTCTGATAGGTAACAAGTTGAAAAAAAGAGAGATTTTATATGTTTGATAAACTTAGACTCAGATGGAAATTATACTATTTGTGATCTTTGAGAAAGTGTCCTGCTTCCTGAGTCTCAATTTCCCCAAATAGATACATTCAGCATGTATTGAATGAGCATGTGCTGAAGGAACATGTACTGATTGAACTTGTGCTGAATAAACTCATATGGCATTTGACCCTTTTCCTGCCTTTTTTCTTCTCTTGTTCCTTCTGAGTGTATACTACATGTAGAACACCATTGGACAATATTATGATGCTACCTAGAACTATTCTTTTTGTGTGTATGTGGAGCTAGCGACTGACCCCAGGACCTCAGCTATACTAGCCTAGGAAGATTCTATGTTTATTCCAATTATATATCACCTAAAATTAACATGTTTACTATATATAGATATTGTCTAATTTTCATTCTAGAGTGATTCAGGGTTTCATGGTGTTTCACTAAGGACATATTAATTTTGGTTAAAATTCATTTATACTTCATCTATTGGTATTAGAAGAAAATGAAATGAATGGTCTTCCCCAAGAATTCTTTAAATGAATGATAAAGAGGAGCCAGTGCCCTGAGTTCTAATATCAGTCAATTTGGAGTCATGAGTAGCAGACATTTGTGATTTATTCTCTGTGTCCACAGTAGTTCGACTGAGAAGCAGGAATCCGTGCAGTTAGCAGTGAGGACGGCGGAAAAGCTGCTGAAAGAACTGAAGCCTCAGACCACCCAGGGCCGCTTGCAGCTCCGCATTCTGGAGAACTGCTGCCTGATGGCCACCAAACAGAAGTCCAGCGTGGAGCAGGCGCTGAACACCTTCACGGAAATAGCAGCCTCTGAGGTCAGTGGCTTGCCTTCTTGGCCTTGTCTACCCTTGCCTGGTGAGACAACGTGCTGTTTGGATAGCTGATGATCTTCTGAACGTGGCCTAATAGCTCACGCTTATTAAAAAGTAGATACATGCTTTTGTATAATCTTACATTGTGTACCATTACTGTGTGTTAGTCTCTGGGGGAACATGGAATTAATTCTATAGATAGGAAATTCTTCATAAGAGTAAAAGATAATTCTAAAGAGAAGAATTTGTGTTCTGGAGAATTTTCATGCTGTAGCTCTGGCTAAGTCTAAGTTACTAAGTGAAAATGAATGTTGCCTGGCTGGTTCACCTTCTCACTTGGGTGTACTTGGAATTTCTCCAGCTGAAGAACTAAATGGGATCAGTACTAACAGGGTGTAATTCAGTTATGCAAATAACAATTTTTCTTTAGCAACACTGAAATGACCTCCTGGCATATTTCTGATTGTAGTTATTTCCTTTTTCTTTTCCTGCTCCACTCAAATCTAGTCTCTGCTACTCTCTGAGTGTTTGGTTAGGCCTTTCCCTAAGCACATTACTACTAAGGAAAAAAAAAAGTAGCACATTACTACTAAGGAAGGGATAGTCAGTTAGTAATACCTATTTCTAACCACCAGCACTGATCTCTTTTCTCTTCTGCTGAGCCACTGAAAACTCACAATTATACTGAAAACTCACAACTGTGTGCCTCTCAGAGGATATCAAAAGTTTTTTCTATTTTGTTTGGCTTAGAGGTTACAGTGGTAGACAGGCTACCAAAAGCCTCTTACTGTGGCCCCATTGCCCACTTTCTAGGACTCTGAGGAAGAATAAAATGTCATGGATTTGTATAGACTTGCTTTAGATGGCAACTTCATTATTACTCTAAACCACCACAAGACCAAACAGCAAGCTCGCCTCAGCCTCAGCACCACACAGAGCAGAGCCCTTCTGCAAATTATAAGATGATGTTCTCAAAAGTAGTGCCCCATGCCCTGCAGGATGGAATAGGGAACAAAGACAGATATGCTGTCTTAGTTAGAGTTTCTATTGCTGTGAAAGGACATCATGACCATGGCAACTTTTAATAAGGAAAACATTTAGTTGGGGCTGGCTTACAGTTTTAGAGGTTTAGTTCATTTTGGTCATGGCAGAAAACATGGCAACATGCAGGCAGACATGGTGCTGGAGAGGTAGCTGAGAGTTCTGTATCTGGATTGGCAGGTAGCAAGAAGAAAGTGAGACACCAGGCCTGGCTTCAGCATCTGAAACATCAAAGCCCACCCCCAAGTGACACACTTCCTCCAACAAGGTCACACCTACTCCAGCAAGGCCACACTTCCTAATAGTGCCACTCCCTATGAACCTGTGGTGGCCATTTTTATTCAGACCACCACATATGCCTCTTAGGATTGCTTCAATTTCCTTCTTTGAGTGACAATGTGATATTGTTAATATCAGGCTTAGCTCAAAACCCAGGAAAAGACATTTGTGAACATTCTCTTAAATGAAGTGCTGATGGTCATGATTATTTTATAATGATTATCTAAGTCTATTACATAAACTACGTTAGGTTTTCAGATCTAGAAACATGCTGATTTGTGTAGATTTTCTCATTAAAAAAAATAAATTACAAAAAAAAAAAATAGTCCAAAAACTCCTGTAATGTGATGTTAAATGTCTCACTCAATAAAGGAGAGCCATCCTTTGTTAATATGGGCATCAGTGAAGGCAAAGTAAATAACAAGGGTTCTTTAGTTGGTTTCTGTATTGTAGCTTAGGTCATAGTTTTAGAAGGTATAACACTCATATATTGTGTAGACTTTATAAGACCTAAAGTACAGCTTAATTTTCAGAACATGACTCTTGAGAGGCTCTTATGATTATTGGTCCCATTTTAAAGATGAGCAGTCTGACTTCAAGGTCAGCAGTACATTCACTGTGTCATCTTACATACTTTTTATAAAGAAATACAGATTCAATCAATATGTTGTTTCTGTGATGTGTTTTTTAAAAGACAAGAAAAGAAAAGGCCTCCCCGAATTGGCATTCTGTAACAGATGGATGTCAGCTACTGAAAAATGGGAAATGGAATGTTCATGCAAATCTAAAAGAATTTTTAAAGGTACAATTTGCAGTTAGATGTCACAGCCACCAACTGCTGTGAGGTGGTATCCTATCACATAGTAATGAGTTTATATTGAGTAAATCCATCATCCCTGCTGTAAAGTTTAAAAGAAATAAAAGCCGGATGGCATTGCAACTCTTTCGTAGTGAGACTAAGCAAGATTTTCTGTGGAGATGAGAGTGTGTGGTTTTTAGCATGCTTGTCTCAGCTACCCAGGTACTGCCTGTAAATCTGTTTGCTAACTGGGTCAACCAAGAAAGGATGATGGGTGAACTAAAATTCAGCAACACGGTGTTTGGGTTGCATTTTTTCATTTAACTCATAGGCAATATATTCGATACAATGAATATTCATTAAGCAGCCAGTAAGTATTTGGCATAGTGGGAATCATAAGAATAAATAACGTATCCTTCTTGTTTTCAAATTTCTCATAATGTTCAGGAAAAAAATGAGCTCAGCATACTGGATATAATGGTTATCTGAATCAAAGAAAAGGCTTTCTCTTCTCGCCGTAGTTGCAAAGGAAAGTACGTGGGTGGTGGGTTAAGGAGAGTCGGGAGGCTCTGGTAAGAAGCTGTGATTCTAGAAAGAGCTGTGATTCAAGATCGAAGGCAGTTGGCATTTTTACAGATAGAGATGGGGAAAGTGTCTTCTGAGTGAAGACAAAATATGAACAGAGGCAGAGAAACATGGCGTCTAATCAAAACACTGTGTCTCAGAGGAATGTTACAGGAAGTCATGGAGGAAGAGGGGCCTGGTGCGCTAGCCCGTGCTGCACTCTCCCACGTGCTTTTATGGGCCCACCTGAACCATGTGTAGAGATTTTGTTGGCACTCCATAGGCCACAGCCGAGTTTTGTCCTCTGTGGCGGCTGAGAGTAAAGGAATTGTGCCCATAAGTTGGACCAGGGAAGTGCTAGGTCCACAGCTATGGTCATAAGAAGGCCTGATTCAGGTCTAGTGCTGAGATTCGAACTCGGTTTTCTGTTTCAGAAAGTCTTAGTTTATGGAATTTGGGGGCATGGCTCTATTGGTAAAGTGCTTATCAATCAAGCTTGGGCTCAAATTCCCCAATACCCACATAAAGAGTCAGAAGTAGAAGTACCCCTGTACTCTTGATGCTTGGGAGTCTGAGGCAGGCGGATCCCTGGAGTTACTGACTAGACAGCCGTAGCCAAATCATTGAGCCCCATGTTCAGTTTGTGACCCTGACTCAGAAAATAAGATTTGGAAAGTGACTGAGAAAGATACCTGGCATCAGCCTCTGATCAGGACAGACACACACACACACACACACACACACACACACACACACACACACTTCACATAACAATGATGAAGCAGTGAACAGCTGATCCATTCTAATCAGACTGAAGGCTATAAAATCAAAGACTTCTTTTCAATCTGTACTGCATGGACATTTTTGTTCATGTGAATGGATGCAGGACTAGTCTCTTCTTAGGTCCTTTAGGACCAGTTGACAAATACATGATAGGCCACCATTATCTGCCATCCTCTGTCTATCCAAGATGAGTAGTGTAGCTAGAGTTTTCCTGCCTTGCCCACAGTCGGGACAAATCTTTGTCACCTGCCAGTCCCATAGCTGCTCAGACCCAACCAAGTAAACACAGAGACTTATATTGCTTACAAACTGTATGGCCATGGCAGGCTTCTTGCTAACTGTTCTTATATCTTAAATTAATCCATTTCCATAAATCTATACCTTGCCACGTGGCTTGTGGCTTACCGGTGTCCTCACATGCGGCTTGTCATGGTGGCGGCTGGCAGTTTCTCTGACTCAGCCTTCCACTTCCTAGAATTCTTCCCCTCCTTGTCCCGCCTATACTTCCTCCTGCCTGGCCACTGGCCAATCAGTGTTTTATTTATTGACCAATCAGAGCAACAGATTTGACATACAGACCATCCCACAGCACTTCCCCTATTTTTTTTTTTTTCAAAGAGGAAGGTTTTAACTTTTACACATCTCCAAAGCCAGCTTGGTATATTTGGGAATTTGGCTGTAGCTTCTCTTACTACTTCCTGCCGGAGGAGGGCACTGTATCTTATGGGGACACAAAGAAAATTTAAAGATCATGGAGTAGTCCGTGAGGCTGTATTGTCTGAGCCAGTTGCCCTGAAACTTTAACTCTCATGATCATTACAGTGAAGTCAGATTTCATTCTTTCTATTTCTGCACAAAACCACATCCACGAGTCAGTCCCATTAGATATGAAGCTGCACTTGTTGCTGGGACTGGGCTTCAGCATCTGCATAGTTTGTTGGTTCATTTGGGCCATGTGTTCACTAATTCCTCGTAGGGGATTGCTTGGGATTCCCCACCGCTGTGTTAAACAGTGATGGTCACTTTCCCAGCACGCAGCCAGACCGAGGCATGGGTGACTTCTTAGCTGGTATTTGCTGCTTCCCATGTGATGCATCTTGTGGTCTAAAGTTCAATTTTCTTACAGAAGGATCATATCCCAGCTCTCTTGGGAATGGCAACAGCTTATATGATCTTGAAACAGACACCAAAAGCCAGAAACCAGCTGAAGCGGATTGCAAAAATGACTTGGAATCCTATTGAAGCCGAGGACCTGGAGAAGAGCTGGCTGCTGCTTGCTGATATTTATATTCAGTCAGCAAAATATGACATGGCAGAAGAATTACTAAAGCGCTGCCTGTGCCATAACCGTGTAGGTGACTGAGAACCAACTGGTTAACTGTGTTGCATAGGCGTCCTGTAGTAGAGCAATGGGTCAGTTTCTGATGTTTCCCCAGTGTGCCTTGAACTTAAATCTTTATTCTTACTGTAATCAGGAAATGAACACTATGATAAAGAAAGAAGCAGTGCTCCCTTGAAGGTAACAGGAAGATAGATTTATGCAGCTTCAAGTTTCAGCTGGTGATGCCCTACTTACAAGAAGTGCTTTTGGAATGTCAAGCATTCGCCATGATTACCCATCTCATCCCAGAACTAATGAAAAGTGCAGAGTATTACTTGTGGCCATCTGTCCCTCCCTTTAAGAAGTGTTTTTGATGAACTTAACTGCAGCTGCATGTCATTTCCACATTATTAGAACCCACTATGCATAATATAGAGAGAGGTTTCCAATTCAATTTAACGCAAGTTCTTTAGGTATAAAATGGAAGATCTTCAAGTCTGTACACTGTAAGCCCTTTTTGCTTACATTTTCTTGTACAGACATGAAGATATCTTATTATGAACATTTTTTTAAATTTCAGATATGAATTAGTACTTGCTGAGAAATAAACTTAGAAAGTTGAGGCTGTTTATATTCACAGACTCATACCAATTAGCTAAAAGTGTTAATCACAGTAAATCTGTTTTTTATTCTCTATAAGCAAATTAGACTATAAGATGGCTCATTTGCTTTTTTTAAAGAGAACTTATAATTACCTAGTAGTATTAAGATAATTTCTTAGGAATTAAAAGCCTACAAAGCACCAGTTCTTTATCAATGGGTAGACTGCCTTAAATGACCAATTTCATCAAATTTCACTTAAATTGGCCTTGAAAACAAAATACTCGTTCATCTTTAAAAATCTAAACTACTGTATAGTTGAACATTATATGCCTGGTCTGAGATTAAGCAACATTGACTAGAAATTAAATCTTTGACGCAGATAGATCCCATCTTTTGTCAGCACTGACCAAACAGCAATACCTTGTGTGATTAAATTTGATTGGTCCTTCAGAACATTCAGCCCTGTTGGTTTGGCATGTCTATTTCAAAGCATGAGGCTCAGGAATCAAAGCTTAGGAACCTTGGGTTATATAATTTTAAAATGAAAATCACTGATATTTGGACGAAAATAAGCATAAGACAACATTAGAGCATCTTGCCATAGCAGATGGCAGGAAAGCTATCAAAGACAGTGAGAGTCATGCCAGGCTCTCGGGAGCCACACTGAAGACAGGCCAACAGCCAGAGTTGGGACACCAAGTACCAAAGGGAATGAGAACTGCAGTAGATTAAAACACATCCAGTATGTTAACCTCATGACTGCTTAAAAAGACAAAAGGGGAAATAGAATTAGTCAACACTGCAGTATGCGAATAAACTGGCTGCTTCTGTCAGACGCTAGGGGAGGATTCAGCACGTGTCCTGGGGTTTCTGTATAAACTGCGCTGTTAAGTAGTCAGTCTTTGGTAAGGCATCTTGATGTAGAAATTTTTTTCCAAGAAATAACTAAGCAATAAGTATCACTGTTTTTTTTTAACATTGGTGCGTTTATGAATGGACAAACTATTACAAAAAGGGAGAAAATCAAACATCCTTTGCTTTATCATTGGAAGAAGAAAATGACAGAGATGGTGCTGGGATGAGACAGAACACACAGTAATTAAGATAAATACAACAGTGCACTATATTTTCAATCAAGTGAAATGAAAAAAAGTAATACTGAAACATTAAGACTATCTGCTGAGCTATAGGACATCTGAGTAATAAGGGGGGCTTTCCCAGGTTCACATTTGATCTGTGTTTTAATGGGAAATGGTTTTAGTGAAAATACTGATGAAATGTTTTAGAATAGGAGAAAATGTTATAGCAAATTCTGTTAGCATAAAAAGGAAATATTCAGATTGAGCCTCTGAAACAGCAGTTCTCAACCTGTGGGTTATGACCCCTTTGAGGGTCACATATCAGATATGCTGTATATCAGATATTTACATTATGATTCATATCAGTAGCAAAATTACAGTTATGAAGTAGCAATGAAATAATGTTATAGTTGGGGGTCACTACAGCATGAGGAACTGTATTAAAGGGTCGCAGCATTAGGAAGGTTGAGAACCACTGTAAAAAGCAGGAATTATTGGTGATGTCGGACTATATTATAGAAATACTACAAAGATGCAGTCAACTAACCCTGTATTGAGATAAATGCTACTGTAAAGATTCTTTATGCTACTTTTTTAAGATAAAAGAGACAGAAGAGAAATTCTCTAGATCAAAACAGATGAGCTATTTCAAACCACTCACAATCTGGGACATGGATTGAATTCTCCATCTAACAAACTTTTTAAAACTTAAATTATGTTTCAACAATTTGAAATATGACTAGTGTCTGAATATATGGGTGATTTAGAAGTTGGTACATTCTGTGTGCCTTGAGTTTGGGTGGTATTTAAGGAGGTCTTTATCTTTTAGAGAAGCATCCTAGCATTTATATGGTTAAAATTATATAGTATCAGAGCATGTTTTTCTTGGTTATATGGAAGTGTAAGTGTGGAGAAGGAGCTGAGTTAGTTAACTTTTGAAGGAAAGTTATATACCCATATTAAGTCCATACGAGTATTTAAATTATTCGCAATAAACTGGGTGCTTGTATATGAGTAAAATCCGCATACCATTATATGTATTTCTGTAAAAAGAAATTCTCCTTCTGAAAGGTTTGCACTGGCTCTTTGTATCAGTTATTCACTGTGTCCTGTACATACTTTGGTGATATATTCAAGTTTCAAAACCATCCCTTTATACACCATTTAGATGGGTTAATATGACTGGTGTGCATACACATCCCATAAAATTTTATTGGTATTGAGATTAATCTGTTCATGTCTTCCATTTGCCCCTCAGTCTTGTTGCAAAGCTTATGAATATATGGGATACATTATGGAGAAAGAGCAAGCATATACAGATGCGGCCTTCAACTATGAGATGGCATGGAAACATAGTAACCAGACAAATCCAGTAGTGGGTGAGTTCAGCAAACCGGGCCCAGGGTGTTCACAAGAAATGATATATCACTTGTAAATCTTCTTTGAAATTCATTTTTAAGACAATACATATTATATATATATGACCAAATTCTATTGTCGATGTTTTATTTTCATGATGAATTATTACCTATAAATAGTATAAATAAGTATAATTTCCTGAAGTTCCAGCTTGTCTTCAGTCACTTTCATCTAGACTAATCATGCCTTTTTTCCCCCTCTCTCTTCACTCTACTATTTGGAAGATGGTACTGTGGTGGACAAAAAGTGTCCCATTGTCAAATAAATTATACACATGTTACATTACATCTTTTTACTGTTGATCTTCTAAAGCCTTTTAACATTCAAGTACAGTTTGGGGGTGTTATAAAGGGCTACATTTCTCTGAGCATCTAGAACATCATTAGTTGTATCTGTAGACTCTTGCTTGAAGAATGTTAGTCCACAGTGTCTGAACAGTCGGGTGATATCAGTAGTGCACTCAATGACTAACCTCACTGGCGATGGGGGTCCTTCCACTGAGCTGAATCTGATTCACTGAAGCAGTGCAGATCTGTACTGTGACACAATCTGGCTCCCTTCTCTCTCACAGAGAATGACCCTTCAATGGGAACTTCCTCCTGAGGTGACCCTCAGGTACATTCTGTTCTTCCTGAGAAGATTGTCATCTTTTCCATGTTTGACATGGTCCCTTGAAACCCCTAAGTAGACTTTACCTACTCTCCCTTAAAACATTGGTGGGATTTTCATAGTTGAGAGAGAGAGAGAGAGAGAGACCACAAAGCATGAAAAATTATTTATTTGCTATGTCCCTTCTGATCTGTGTTACTGCATATGAATGTGTTTCTAAATATGGTTTGGCTCATTCTAAGTATAAGGGTGTTGATGTTTGCATTAGATTAGGTGACTTCAGGTTATTAACTTAGCCTAAGATGGCACCAGTCTTTAACAGCTGTATTATACAATGTTGGACTTGCAGTCAGACAATCCTCCTTACACTCAATGCCATCTGTTTAACTTGGCCCTGACTTGTGTTTCTTTAGGATCTGTTAAATTACTGGATGGGACAAAGTGCAGGAACTAATGATTGTTTAGAAATTTTTATCCCCTGGTATTATACATCATAGGAGATAGAGTCACCTTGTAATGTGGAAATTTTTTAAATACTCATAAAATATAAATAATTAATTCCTCCAGAGTAAGATGTTTCCAATTTATTTATATACTCTGTTCCTTGGAAAGCTTCAGAAAACACAGAGACTCCAACTCCCCAGCTTTTTCCTTACATTATTGTAGTTTATACATGATCCTGGCATCCCTTCCAGTGTTCCATCCATGGGTGGGCCTCTGATATTTTCAATTACTGAGTTTCTCCCTTCAGATTGTCACTGTATCCACTACTGCAATCTGACTGGCCAAATTAACAGTGCGTTTCACTTTCACTTGTCAAAAAACCCTTGAAATTACATACTGTTTCCGTAGAATTCTGAACCGGCTGCTGTCACTGCAAATGGCACTAAAATAGATATGCCAGTAATATATTTATAATTCACATAGAGTATATATAGTTGTATACCTTGTATAAATATGCACAGGAACACATTTAAAATGAAATATCATTTTAAACTAGAAGAACACTAAGAACTGAGAGCCAGTGAGGGGAGGATCCACTCACACCTGCACCAGACTGCTGGTTCACTCTCTCTCTCTCTCCGGCTTGCCCTATAATTGAGTGTGTACACTTTTGAGAGATGTAGTGTGCCTATATTGCACATGTTCCTTGTGCTTCCTAGCCCTTTATTTCCTTTCTCATTTTGTTTTTGTCCAAGATAACCTTATTGATTTCTAACATTGAAGTTGTGATTTTAGTCATATAGAGTTTGTTTTCCAGGAAAATTGCTATTATTTCTGTGGTACTCCAAAGTTTTTAAAAACATTTCATAATAAGATTACTATTTAATCTTTAAGGTTGTGCTAAGAGGGACTAGAGAGATGTCTTAGCAGTTAGGAACACTGGCTGCACTTGCAGAGGTTCCAGGCTTTATCCCCAGCACCCACATGATGGCTCACATGTTCTAGGGGATCTGACTTCCTCTCTGGCCTCCAATGGAACCAGACATACAAGTGGTGCACATCACCTATAGACATAAAAAAATATATAATTTTACTATGAGAGGTTAAGAATTGTTTCCCTAACAGTCAAGTAAACTGAAAAACCAAAAACTTAGACAATGTGCCTATGGGTCCAAAGTTAGTCAACATCCATCTAGTCAGTGTTCTGTTGCTGTGAAGAGACAGCATGACCACAACAACTCTTAGAAAGGAAAACATTTAATTGGGTGGCTTCCAGTTTCAGAGGTTTAGTCCAGTATCATCATGGTAGGACTTGGCAGCGTGCAGGCAGACATGGTGCTGGAGAAGGAGCTGAGCATTCTACATCTTTCAGGCAGCAGGAAGTAAGTATTTTTGGGTGTAGCTTGAGTATATTTGAGACATCAAAGCCCTCACAGTAACACACACACTTCCTCCAACAAGAACACACTACTCCAACAAAGCCATACCTCCTAATAGTGCCACTCCCTTTAGGGGACCATTTTCTTTTAAACCATTACAGTCAGCAAACCAGAAGTCCTCACTTCCACACTTAAAAGTTTTAAATGGGAAAACCCAGCCCATGTGGGCAGGACTACTCTCTATACTGGGTGCCCTGAGCAGAATAAGAGGAAAAGAAGCAGAGAGCAAGTAAGCAAAGATGCATTTGTTCTCTCTTGGTTCTTGGGTATGGCTGTGATATGACCAGCACATGACCGCTGTGAGTTCTACCTTGCTTTCCTGGAAATGATGGCTATAACTGAACTGTAAGCCATATAACCCCTTCCTTGCCTTAAGTTGCTTTAGTCATGGTATTTTATCACAGCAACAGATATGAAGCAACAACACAGTTCAATCATTAGAGCTCATGAGCAATGTTTTCATTTTCCCATTCCTGTTTGTAAGATGTAAAATTAAATGTAGATTATTATCCATTTTTATTATCTATGTTTCCATAGAATTCAGAACCGGGTACTGTCACTGCAAATGGCACTAAAATAGATATGCCAGTAATATATTTATAATTCACATAGAGTATATATAGTTGTATGCCGTGTATAAATATGCACAAGAACACATTTAAAATAAAATATCATTTTAAACTAGAAGAACACTAAGAACTGAGAGCCAGTGAGGGGAGGATCCACTCACACCTACACTTAGGTTACATGGCAGTCACTAGACTGCTGGTTCACTCTCTCTTTCTCCTGCTTGCCTAATAATTGAGTGTGTACACTTTTGAGATTATATATTAATATTAATATTATATAAATATTAATATTAATTATATTTCATGAAGTAGCCAAATGTTAAATAGCTATCCTATTTTTAGCTTTCTCCTCTTTATGTTTTCATTAATTCTTTGAGCAATAATTTTTGAATATATTTTCCCCTGCCCCAATTTCTCCCAAGTCTAGCTCCTTTCCCTAGCCACCAAACTGTGTTTTCTCTCTCTCTTTTTCACCTATCAAGTCCAATTTGTGCTGCCCATATATTCATAATGTGTAGCCTTCCACTGAAGTATATCAACCTACCAATGGCAACACTCTTAAAGAAAACTGACTCTCTCTCTCCTAGCAGCTAATCAGTTGCTAATGACTGCTCATTATTGTTGGGATTTGTGTCCACCTTTCCCTCCATCTTGCGATTTGGTCGGGCTTGAGCTTCCACAGGGTTTGTGTATGCTATCATAACCACTGTGAGTTCATATGTACAGTGGCTCTGTTGTATACAGAGGACATTTGTTTCCTTGTATTTGTCACCTAGGTTTTTTTCTTTTGGAGTTACTAGCCAATGAGGTCTCATAGACACCTAAATATTACAGGTTAGTGTCAATTTTGCTATTGGTTACTCTCTCGAACTTTACCCTATTGCTGAAGGTATCACAAACTTGAGTCAGCAAACTTGGAGCTATTAAGTTAACATTGACATGGAAGCTTCTCTATTGACTAGCCTTCATAGTGCTGAAAACTGATGTTCACACTACTGGAAAAGAAAAGTTATCATCATTTTTACCCAGATGTGAAGCCTGTGAGGTACAATAATGACTTTCCAGCAAGACATATCCATTGATGCAATAGTAGCACAATGTCATGGGATTAACCACCATTTTCTAATTGGATTTAATTCCTGTTCCATAAGATGAAACCCATAATTGGCACCATGGTTGGGCCGAGAATCTGTGGTTAGCATGTCATAGGCCCTAAAGGACAACCTATTAGAATCATTCTGCTAAATGGACAGAGTATTAAACTGACTCCTAATGGATGACTTACTGCTCTCCTCATAGAGTAGTGCACCGCTGAACTCTCATCAGATAAGTTTCTACCTGCAGTAGTAGACAGTGATTAACACACAAGCTCACAAGTGACCAAGGTGCCCATAATAAGAGCATGAGAAATGCTCAGCTCTCAATGGGGCATCTCAATGGCTGCGCCCTCTCCTCCCAGGACTTGGGGATCATTGTGAAAGAGGAAGTGGAAAGACTGTAATCTTCATTTTCTTTTTCTTGCAATAGTCTTGTAGGAGAGCAATAATCATTATGAGTGTCTGAAAACTCCTAATTGACAATACTAGAAGAGTGGCATCTCTGTATGCACAATTGTGCCAAGACTTGCTCTTCATTAACTGGACATATGATGACTAATCTACCCACCTGTGCTGCTCTCTGATTTGCTGTCTTCTAAGCAAGGACTCTGAAGTGGTTTGGTTTCCTATGTGTCTTACCACTGATCTTAACATATGCAGTCATCCAGCTTCCCACCCCCACCTGAAGAGAAAGTGGTTTTGGTTCCCAGCCTAGGTCAGCTTAGGCCTTATCCTTTCATTTCAAACACTCCAACACCCTCTTCCTGTGGTTTAGGTTCCTGCTATGGCTTTCTTGAATTGGGTCTTGGCTTGGATCTTTCTCTCATGGAATTTATCTCTGTTTAAAATTATTTATTTACTCATGCAATTGCTTAAATAATGTACTTCTTCTCCTAATAGAAAGTTGACTACAGGAATCAGTTTCCCTAATGAGTACTAAGTGAACCTCTACTGTATAAATCAGTGGGTATGTTGTTTTTTACTGCCTTGTGATGAGTTTTTACTGTAACCTGAAGTCAATGAGACCTTTTTAGTAAGTTAAAGAAACCACACTGTGGAATGTCTCTCTCAACAGGTATTCACTGCAATTCTTTTTTCCAACTTGGTTCTTTTCTGCTTGCTCTTTTTATTTCGCTTTGCTTTATAATAGCATGTCACTTTTCTCTGTGCCAGTTTGACCAGCAGCCTTCCTTAGGGCTTCCCTAATAAGTAAACAAAAGAGGAAGAAAAAAAAACACATACCACTGTATAACTTTTTTTTTTGTTTTTTTTTTTAACAGGATACAAATTGGCATTTAATTACTTAAAAGCAAAACGATATGTGGATGCAATTGACATATGTCACCAGGTAAATGCTTAAATTACAGTTTCTTTAAATAGTACAGGGGGAGGCTGGAGAGATGGCTCAGCTCTTAAAGGCTAAGGCTCATAACTCAAAGTACAGATGGACAATTTTCTTTTACTCTCAAAATGCCATTGAATAGAAAGAAAGAAAAGATGCAGTCCTGTAGCTAGTCTATTAATTAAATTGTGGAGAAATTATCAGTGTTCAGTTCAAAATTTAGAAAATAAATTTATTTAAAACAAGGATGTGTTTATAATTGGAGTTCCAATAGTGAAGGGTTTGTGTCAGTTTAAAGACATAGGCTAGCAGGGAAAACATGTTAAACAGAACCCAATTTGGAAGGATTTGAAGGCCTGCAGAGATGACTCAGCAGTTATGGACATTTGCTGCTCATTCAGAGGACCAGTGTTTGGTTGCCAGCACTAAAGTACAGCTCTCAACCATCTCTAACTCCAGTTCCAGGGGCTCCACCATCCTTTTCTGGCCTCTGCAGGTACCAGGGGCTCCACCATCCTTTTCTGGCCTCTGCAGGTACCAGGGGCTCCACCATCCTTTTCTGGCTTCTGCAGGTACCAGGCACACATTTGAAAATAGTATTGCTTTCCCAGGTCATTATTTTAAGTGGACCTTTTTGTGAATATATTTAAATCCATTTATTAGAGAATTTTGATTTATAAATTACAGATAAAAATATTCCTTAATTTAGAAAATACTTCTGCATTTCATTCCATTAAAATCCCACAATTAAAATAACACATTTAAGCTCTTTCCAGGTTTAGAATTTCCACAGCTCCTTTGTACCTGCCATGTCCCAGTGGTCCTCCATGCAAGGCAGTAGTTCAGAATAAACTCCTTACAGTTTTCTCATGTCCCTTACATCAGATAGTTATGTTCCATCACTGTTGTAGTAAACATCTGGCTAGGGGATGCTGTTGACTGCCAACTCTATAAGGCAGTGTTTCTCACTAGGGTAACTGTGGACTCCACAGTAAGGCCATGCTTTAGAATCTCACAAAGGGTAAAAGTGGACACTAAAGCCAGGCTGTGCATTAGAATCACTTATGGAGTTCTATCTTTTTAAATGAATAGCTCCTCACTCTTAGCCATAGTATTCCCGGGAATCTGAATGTTTCAAAATTAGTCCAGGAAAATCTGATGTATGCTCCCTGCTAATATCACTCTCCCAGGGTTTATTAGACATTACAATAGCTTAGTTACAGCAGTATTATAAGTTGCCCTCTAAATCATCTGTTTATTTAGGAAGTGTGTATGGGATGTTTCCATATGTGGTTCTGTATTCTGATGCTCTTATTTGCTCATCTGTGAGTCACCACTTTACAGCTATGATTACCTTTGCAAACTGTTACAGTTACAGTGTTGACACAGTGGACTCTTGGCCATAATGCCCATTTATAGTAAGAGTCAAAGTTCCCTCATTCTCAACAGTTCATTACAAATTATTTTCTTTCCCCAGGTTCTTGAAGCACATCCAGCTTACCCCAAAATCAGAAAGGATATACTTGATAAGGCCCGTGCATCATTAAGACCTTGAAAATGATTGTGTTCATTAGTTCGTTAAACTGTTGAGCAGGAGATGGCAGGGTCCAACAGCCTTTGCAGTTCACACAGCTCCAGCTGACACTGTGTCACAGAAGCGTGTCCCCTCTTCTCCAGCAGAGGCTGCTGCTGTCCGTGGACAAACACTGTGTCTGTGGTGTTTGCTGGTGGAGAGGCTGGTGAGAGCTGGCCTTGCTCTCTTCCATTAGGCGCAATGAGGTAGTTCTGTGATAAAGGCTAGTTCATGTCTAGAGAGGATTTTTTGTTAAAGTCTACGTAATATATCTTTTCTAAAGAGTATAGATTTTCAACAATCCTATTTAAAGTCTCTGGTTACCTGTTAAATTTTTTATTATAGTTTGTGATATAATCTCATGTAATTTATGAAAAAAGAATAAGTATTTTAAATGTATATTTTAATAAAGATTTTGTGAATATCTGGTTGACGTTTTTCTCAGAACTCTAAAGATACGTTGTTTTGTAAAATAAAGGTAATCTCACAGGGCATTCTGCAGTGTTACGTAAGAATATTGAAGGAATGGCGTTTCTTAGAAAGCCCTTTCCTGGGATACTATAAAAGTGTGTTTTGCCTCCTTTGTTCTGTTCGTACTTCCTACTCTCGAAGCTAGTGTGATCTTAGATGAAGATCTTCTGAAACCTGTCTAAATGGGTAAGCCCTTACAGCAGCTTTTAAGCAAAAGCCACGGAAGTGAGTCTAATGTACCTAGTGTATCCCAGACACTGGCCTGGTGAGGAAGGCTGAAAACTTCTTTCAATCCTCAGAGACTCACAGAGCACAGACCGGGAGGGCAGCTGCAGGAGGCCCTGCCCGGGCGATAGCTTTCTTCCTTAGCCAGCCTCAGCTTTTTTACACCAAAACACCCTGATCTCAATCAGCTCAGTCCTTAGCGTTCTTTTCAGTGTCTCATCTACATCTTTTTAAATTCTTTAGAAATATAATTAATAGTCCTCAGTTTTATTTTCACTTGCAATAAAATATTTTAATAATTTGTTTGTCTTTAAATTAGATTACTTTGAGGATCACATCTCCATGACTTCAGTGTCCATTTACTGCCAATTATGTGCTATGAAATTTTAATCATTCTTCACCAAAATTGCAATTATAGCATTTCATAAAACTCTGATAACAACTGCTGAGAGAGAATTATTCTCCCCCAGCACTGAGACTCCTAATTGGCTGTTCTGCCTCCCTCAACTTTCACACTCTACCTATTCTTTCCTTAACAAAGACTGAGCATGCACTTGTGGTGATTTGAAATGAGAAATATCCCCACCCCAGACTCATGTATTTGTCCACCTTTTCCCTGGTTGCTAGTGCTGTTTGTGGACATTAGGAAACCTTTAGGAGTACAGCCCTGCTGGAGGAAGTGCATGGCTGAGGGTGGGCGTTGGGGTTTACAGTCCCTTGGGTGCCCCTACGCCTATCATTATTGTTGTTATCACTTTAGAAAAGCCGTTGCCATATCCAGGCTCAGTTTAATGCAACCAGCCCACCATTCTGGCTCCTGCCGCCCTAGCTAAACTCTTCAGCATTGACTGCCCTAGATTTTTTTTTTTCTTCACTAAGAGTTGACTTTCTGTGACATCTCTAAATCACAGGGATGTGAAATTTGGAGCTCAGACTAGGCAGTTACCATTCCAAACTGCAACTTAAACAACTGTGGTACATTGGGTAGAAGTTTGTGCCTGCCTTCAGGATGGAGAAGCATCCAATTTCCAACAGGTAGAAGAAGCTCCATGGAGCCTGGATCTCAATACATGCCCTCAAGAAAAAGCAAGTGTTAGGAAGTTTATGTGCTTTGACTTTTAACAAGTCTAGTGTGATAAGTGGGGGTAACCTGGAGGAAAAGCAACCCAGAGCAAGTCTGGGAGGGCCTTCTTGCATAAATGGTGGAGGAATTGAGGTTGAACTTTGGACTAGGGTTCACGTAGGTAAGAATCAAGAATCTGAGATGAGCCACGCTACTTTGGGACCACGTGGCACCGTTGGAGCTGATTGAGCTCTGGGTAAATAATGCGTGGCAAGGCAAGTGCTGTGCCTGTGCGTGGTGCGTGGCAGGTAGATAAGGCAGCAGAAGTGAGAGTCTGTGCCCTGACCAACTGTCCTGCTTAGAGAGGCACCATTGGGAATACTCAGGGAGGGGGGAAGGAGAGGCAGTATTGCTCTTTTTTTTTTTTTTTTTTTTTTTTTTTTTTGTGGTTCAATGAACTGAAACTGTCCTCTATTTAAAAAAAAAAAAAAAATTGGTCAAATGTATTCACATTTATCTAATGGTAGATTGCTATATAGATATTAAATACATTCAAACACTCAGTAAATGTTTTCCAAAGATATTTAATTGTCAAATTGTAAAAGATGGAAAAGTATAATTGTTCAAGTTATATACCCATTTGCCAAAAAAATAAAAATAAAACCAGACTTTCATATAACTGTCACCACATACACATAAAACTGAATATATATAATCCATATATATATACTAAAAATAGGACATTTTAGATGTAATTTTCAGAGGACAACCTTTGCAAACTTCCTTTTCACTGTTCAAAGCTATTTTCTTGGCAAATATGATTAGGGGAAAAAAAGGTGACATTCAGTTCTTAAGTCAAATTTTTCTAATTGTTCCTACAAAATACATTCTCATTCCCTTTGACTGCCAGAGATCCAGAGTGAGAGGATAGAAAGGAGACTGCCAGAAAATGACACTGGGTGCAGTAACAGCAGAGGGACAGAACAGGGGAGCCCTTGAAGGATCACACAAAGAATTTCTCACCCAAAGGGGCACCGAGCACATCTTTGGGAATCCAGAAAGACCCGTGAGCAAGCCAGTTCTCTCACCTTGGGTCTTTGCGGTAGTAATGGAGTTTTAGTGATGACCCTGCCACATTTAATGATTTGGAGGAGGAAACAATTAAAGTCATTCAAGGCCACGACACTGGGCTCTACGATGCATCCTGTGGAGGAGGCATAAATAATCTCACATGTCACTGGCTCCTTGAGTGAGGAGGAGAAGACCCCTTTTCAAGTGCGGGCAAACCTTACTTGGAGATTAGTGACACCCTTAGAATGGAAACAAGGATCAGGAGACAGAATAGATAGATATCTAATATTTAAATAGGAGGCAGAAGAAAGAAAGGGAGGTAGGGGAAGTTTTGATTTGCCTGATTACTTTTTTAAATAGAAGTATTTGGTATATTGAGATATTTATGGGGGAAAGCCAGTCAATACTGAAGGTACAGGAAATACAGATGCTGAAATGTAAGTAGGAAAACGGTGGGGGCAGGAACTTTAGAAGAATCTGAGAGTTGGACAGTTTCTGTAACGAAAGTGAAGAAACAGACGTTCCAAAGGAGACGGTGCACACAAAGGTGGCCAGAGGAACTGTTAGGCTAATGGGCTTTAGCTGTTTTATAATGAGTAAAATAGTCTTTGACCAAAGGGCAGC
The DNA here is from genome assembly GCF_004664715.2 of Peromyscus leucopus. Taxonomy (NCBI): domain Eukaryota; kingdom Metazoa; phylum Chordata; class Mammalia; order Rodentia; family Cricetidae; genus Peromyscus; species Peromyscus leucopus. The sequence goes on along the minus strand of NC_051066.1, from coordinate 43,048,620 downwards.
CCCTTGTCCTGCATAAACTGGAGTCTTGGCCTCTGATTGGCTCACCTCCACGTTCCTGGTTGTGACTGCTGAAAGTCTGCCTGCCAGATTTGAGCTAGGGGCAGGGGGAGTGTGGCACTGTGTGGCTTGGTAAATCATAGTTATGAGCAAAAATGGGTCACCTAACTCCTAATGCTTTTCCTCCAGAACCAGATGTTTTTGAGAAGAACGCTTCACTTTACAATTTGCCTTTGAGTGCTCATCAGTGAATCTGGCACAGTGCCCGTGAATGCAATCTGAGCCCATATGTGAGGAAAGCTGAGTGGTGGGGTTCTGAATGCCTCCTTCTGAGGGGCTAACCTTAGACAGAAGACAGTCCATAAACCAGCCTGCTTTCAGATGGTGTGTGTTATTTTTATCTTCCTTCAAACAAATTCTTTTGACAATCTTAAACTGTTTTTAAGAAAACAAGGATATTTTAAGAAGGTAATTACTACTTCCGTTTCTGCCCAAGGCAGCCTAGTTGTATTTTTACTGCCGGAAGTGACGTAAGAGCCTGAGAAAACCCTTGGAGCAGGACAGGTGCTCTGGTGCAGTCAGTAGCGGCCCACTCAGATTCAGCTCTCATTGAAAGACTCACTAAGCTTACCTGCTCTCAGGAAAAGTGGTTTGCCAAAATCTGACCTGCAGAAGTGTTCTTCCCAGGCGGTTAAAGTGAGGTCACTGAAATCAACAGATTCGATATATGAAAACCCTTGCCTGGTAACCGTGTTTATTGAAAATTTCTATTAGTTTCTCACCAAGACTGAAATGACAAAGTGCAGAAGATATTTTGACACAAGAATCACAGAGTAGAAGAAAGTCTACACACACAACACACACACACACACACACACACACACACACACACACACACACACACACACACACACACACACACACACACACACACACACACACACACGCAAATTTAAAATGAGTGAACACATGCCACACAAGAGCTAGGACATGGGCCTGTATACTGGTGTCATTTCCCTAGTCAAAACATAAATCTTGTTGGATATGTTGGCTATTTGTATATTTCTCTGTCGTGTGTGTGTGTGTGTGTGTGTGTTGTGTATGTGCATGCACATGGGTGTTGGATGTATATACATGTGCATGTCTATATGTATATTCAGGCACATAGGGCCAGAGAAAAACATTGGCTTTCATGCCTAGGAACCATGCACACTTCTTATGTTTTGACATTTGCTTGTTTTAAGCAGAGTGTCTCATTGTCCTGGAACTGACCAAGCGTGCTAAGCTAGTTGACCAGCCCCAGAAATTCACCTGTCTTGTCTGTAGCTAGAGTTTTTCTGCCTTGCCCACAGTCAGGACAAATCTCTGTCACCCGCCAGTCCGACAGCCACTCCGACCAAACCAAGTACACACAGAGACTTATATTGCTTACAAACTGTATGGCCATGGCAGGCTTCTTGCTAACTGTTCTTATAGCTTAAACTAATCCATTTCCATAAATCTATACCTTGCCACGTGGCTTGTGGCTTACCAGAGTCTTCACATGCTGCTTGTCATGGCGGCAGCTGGCAGTGTCTCTCTGCCTCAGCCTTCTGCTTCCCAGAATTCTCCTCTCTCCTTGTCCCACCTACTTCCTGCCTGGCCACTGGCCAATCAGTGTTTTATTTATTGACCAATCAGAGCAATTTGACATACAGACCATCCCACAGCACTTGTCTTCTCCAGGACTGGCTTATAAGAGTGGTGTCATCATGGCTCGGATTATTTATGTGGCTTCTGGGGGATGGAACTCAGGTTCTCAGGCTTCATTAGTAAGTACTCACTAAGCCATCACTCCAGCCCTTTGTATGTTTCTTAAAATGTTTAGCATCCATTTGCATTCCAGTGTAAATTACTTTTTCCAAAAACAGATACAAGTTTTTTAATCAACATTTCATTTGGAAAGAATTTCAGATTTACAGAGAGTTGTGTGGATGAGAAGACAGCAGAGGCTCCCAGCACCACAACAGATATTTACCCAAATACTTGTTAAAGTATCGCTAATATTTTATCTCTCTGCATAAACACAAATTGTATGTACATTTACACAAACCATCTATAACAAACATGGCTTGTTCTGTCGGAGCATCCTGAGAATGGGTTGAATAGTATGTGAGGTACACACACCTCTACCCTGAATTATTTCTTCCCTAAGAAGATAATTGCCTATGTAGTCAACTTCCTGCCATTATCAACAGTAGGAAATTCAGAATGGATACAATACTGTCTCTCCTCTTACTGCCCATTGAATCCATAGGGTCCTCCCCCACTCTCTGGATTAAGAACCACTCTCTGGTCAGACTCTGTCTTTTTAGCCTTGTTTAAATTTCAAACTTGGGGGCTGGAGAGATGGCTCGGTGGTTAAGAGCACTGACCGTTCTTCCAGAGGTCCTGAGTTCAATTCCCAACACCCCCATGGTGGCTCAACAACATCTGTAGTGGGATCTGATGCCCTCTGCTGACATAAAGTCTTAAGTGCAGATAGAGCACTCATACATAAAATAAATAAGTCTTTAAATTTCAAGCTTTCTCTGTCTTTTATACCATGCATAGTCTAGATAACTACAGTCCACCACATCCCCTGAACATTTGTGCTATAATACTTCTTATTTTGGGTTTGTCTGATAATTCCATTTGAGATCATAAGCATCCATGGCCATCACAGAACATGAGTGTTTTATCTTCAGAGAATCACATCTCAAACACACACGGCAGGTGAATTAGCTTTGATTACTCAGAGTTCTCCATGTATAGTTTCATTTCTCCTTGCAACTATATATCTATAAATTGACACTTTGGGATCACATGGACATCCTGCTCTTCTTCCACAATCCCCCCTCCCTGTGTTGTTCGTCTTGTCTGATCCCATTTCCTCACAATGGTCATAAAAGATAGTATTCTAACAACACCCTTTTCTCCACCAATGTACAGCAGTCGGTGACCAGCAGTTTACCATGTTAAGAATATTATGTCCATTTTAAATTTGTAATTTAACCTGTAGGCTCATGAATTCCAGGTTTTCGGAATCCTTCATAATTTGTTAATGTTTTTAATAATTCTGGTGCTCAAGTTTTTTCAGGTTTGGCCAGATCAAGCCCCCTCAGCTGATTCCTGTATCCTTGTGATACACTGCATCATTCGTGTGTGTGTGTGTGTGTGTGTGTGTGTGTGTGTGTGCATGTGTGTGTGCACATACTTCCTTACTTTGCAGTGTGAGGAGGTCCCCCAGATCATCTTTTAATTACTCTGCCCAGGCCTTAGAATTAAACCATTTCCATTCTGTGGCATTTCAACAAAACTGAAAAGACATGAGTCCCTTTACTGGGGTTGGTATTTGAAATTAAAATCTGAGGTAGGAGAAGAAACAGCCAGCTCAGCAGGTTGAGAGCATTTTCTGCCAAATCTGATGACTGGAATTTGATCCTTAGAACCAACAGGATGGAAGGCAAGACCTGACACCTACAGGTTGTCCTTGGGTTTTCCACACACACATAGAAGAACCCTTGTACCCACACATTTACACAACAAACAAATGTAAAAAGTAATTGAAATATGGATACAAAAATCTGTTCTTTGATCCCAGGGTGTAATATTGTGCCCTTTCTGCAGTTTGCAAACATGTATACATGCATGAATACACATATACATGGATCACATAGGTGTACTTCTTTTCATGTATACATGTATATTTTAGGAATCATAAAATCACATTAATTCCAACAATTCCAAATCATTCTACAGAGCTGCTTGCTTCCTCCAGAATTATTTACATGAGTCTTCATACTGAAAACCTGGATCCTAACACATTCATTTCTCATTAAGCCAACTAAAATGTGTTTCAGAATTACCTCATCCCAACATCCACAACAAACATAAAACCCAAGGAAGCCCATGTGTTTGCAGCCCTCCCTGCCCAGCACACACACTACCAACTTTGATAAATGCAACCTATCTTAAAATGTCCCCATAACCATACCCCAGTGGCATGAAGCATTTAAAAAGTCACACCAAAGAACTCCTTGCAGATTAGAGTGTCTGCGGTGCTCCGCAGAGCAGCTTTGCCATTTCCTTCTAAATGTTCCCCCTCCTTGCAAAATGAGTTGCTTCTCTTCCCACGCCAACAGTGCCATATTAACAATGTAGTGGCAGAAAGGAGCCTAGGAGACTCTGGAACTTCAAACAACTCGCCATGTGGTGAAGAATGAGAGGTGAGCATCTTTGTTAAAACCGTGTAGAGGAATGGCATTATTAGAAACTGATTTATTTTTCCATGGACCCTAAGTATTTTCAGATTCTGTTGTGATGGTCTACGTGGCAGTTATAAATATCTCCAAAAGAATACTGAGGAAAATATTGTCTTCCTATATTATTAAAAATGTGAGTCTCTGATTTATAGCAGTCAACACTACTTTCCCCCTCGATCTATGCTTCCAGACTGCTGCCTAGCTCATTGAGCGAATCTTGGTCTTTACTTGAAAAGGATTTATTGCCCCTATTCTTTATTTTCTATTTACATTTTATATCTACTTTCTTGAGTCCTACAGACTCATAAAATGGTTTTGAATAGCATAGCTGCAGAGATGATGGGGAGGTCAGCTATGTTAATTTCAAAGCGCCCCAGACTTCGGTGTGAGGTTGCCTAGCAACCCATCTCTCAGGCCTCCTTTGTGGGTGAGAGAAGAGAAAGCAATTCTTCTGTATACTCTCAAGCTGAGATGGCTTTATAAAGTGAAAAATCCTTTGCAAAAGGTCCAGCATAACCCCTGTTTCTCCTCTCCTGCCCATTTTGTGCACTTCACACATGATGAGAGAAAGATCCTGTCCTTTGATGATTGAGATCTGATAGAGACATAAAAAGGAACTAGGTGAGATATGGTCAAACAGTGCAAGTGACCTGTTTCCTTACATTAGATTGAGATGCATTAATTAAACTGCTCAGCTTCCCCTTTCTCTTATATGAAAGCATACTTTCCCCTCAAGTTCTTAAAGCCAGTGATGTTAAATGAAACAGCAACTGCCTGCTGAGCATCGGTTACCATAGCGACCTGAGCCAGGAGTGGTGTTTTTCTCCTTAGGCACAGGATGGCTGAAATATGTTCAACCAGGGAACCCAAGCAGCATGCTGACTAGAAATCGGCATCTGGGAAGAGCCTGCTCTGTTCCCTCTTTTCCGCACTAACTTGAAAAAATAATGAACCCCTCAACAGCTGAGCACTGAACTTCAGTGGGTGGCAGAAGTTCCCTGAAGAAGGCATGTTAGAGAAGGGAAAAAGAGGAGTAAAACCTACATCAGTGCCTGGGAGATCTAAGCAAGCTATGCTGCCCTTTCAACAGCACTAAAAGCAAAATGGAAGGGGACAGCTGGAGATTGACACTGTAAAAATACATATGTACAATTGTAAAAAACCATTTCTAACCCATCCTCTATCGTTATTTCCTAAGCAGACAGTGCCATTCAGGAGCACATTTTGTTTCAGATCAATATAATTTTGATAGTGTCTTTCTGGCTTAGAACAGTGTGAGGCACACTGCCTGTGCTTGCCTGACCTGCCTCTAATCATAGATGAGAACAGAGAGGTCCCAGAAGCATCTTAGGCTTTGGAATCAGACAACCTGGGTTTTCATCCTCAGCCCCTTCTTGGCAGTGTGACTTGGGGCAAATTCTCTCGGCTTTTGAAGTCTCTGTGCTCTGGTGTTTGAGATGGTACTTAAGAGTAGACTGTTGACATGCAAACAAGCCGGTAGATGTGAAGCAGGCTGACTCAACACTGACCTGCTGTTAGGAGTGTGTTTTGAGCAGGAAGTGCTCACAGAGCAGAGGGTAAATGCCCTGCCTTGTGCTTACTCGGGGAGTAATAATGCAATCCCAGCTAGAAGGGCACACCCACATAGGAACCTAACTGTAGCTGACTCACCTTTTCACAGCTGGGTTACCATGTCATCCTCTGTGCATGCTGAACACTGCACTCCTTGAGGGTAAGCCCCAGACCCATTTCAAAAAAAAAAACCTCTTACTTATATTTTACAGCTAAATCTTGTTTATGTGCTGCTGTGAGATGTTCTGTATACTGTGAATATGTGTTGCTCTGATTGGTTGATAAATAAAATGCTGATTGGCCAGTAGCCAGGCAGGAAGTATAGGTGGGATAAGCAGATAAGGAGAATTCTGGGAGAGGAAGTCTGAGTCAGGAGATGCCAGCCTGCTATCCAGGGAGTAGCATGTAATAGCACACAGGTAAAACCACGGAAATGTGGTAACATATAGACTAACAGAAATGGGCTGAGTTTAAGTGTACAAGTTAGTCAGTAGTTAGCCTGAGCTAATGGCCGAGCAGTTTTAATTAATATTAAGCCTTTGTGTGTTCATTTGGGTCTGAGCAGCTGAGGGACCACAGGAGCCAGGTGGGACCAGGAAATTTTCAGCTAAACTGTGCAGAAATGAGCATTTCTAGTACAGCCTAGATACTGAATAACTTACCTTTACGGATGTAGTGAAAAGAAAGGGGCAACTATGTCCAAATGCAGTTTCCTAACGGAATGCACAATGCTGCTGGCAGTGATATAATGTGCAACCTGTAGACATTTCTGAAATGCCTTTTCTGGGCACTCATATCCAACAACAGTGTGTCTTCTGGTGATGATCAAGCCACTGTCATAACTTAGGGAATGCATAGATGCCTCTTAACTTTTCAGATTACTGAACCCGGTTCTTCTGTTTCAGAAATGAGGGGTAGAGCTCAGAGAATATGATATACTTACCACATCCACTCACCAATGTGCACATATATACATCTGTATATACATATAAACAATTTTATATAGGGTAATGCCCTGCCCAAGGGCACTTGAGCACTCATGTGAGTGCTCATTTGTTCAAGTCATGTTCCCTAGCATGCTGACACTAAAAAGTAGTGGAAACTTGAAGATGTGAGACCTAGTGAAAAGTGATTGGCTCACCTAAACATTCCCCTCTGAAGAGATTAATGTAGTTCTCCCCAAAAATCCAGACTGCTCCCCACTCCTGCCTCTGGCTTCCTGTTTTAGTCTGTGATCTCTGGAGGCCAGATCAAAATGGTACTGACCATAACTGACCATCAGCCTCCAAAACTGTATTCTGGGTAAGGCTTGTTTGTTCATAAACTATCAATCCTCAGGTATTTCATTATAGCAATAGAAAATAGAAACAAATGGAAAACAAATCCATATATAAGTATGCATATACACGTACATGACCAATACATATATAAGTATGCATATATACATACATAAACATGTTCTTCCAAATAAACAGAAAATCAGGTTCACAGACGCATAAAGTTTTTCACTGTTACCTCAGAGTAGACTCAAATGTCTCCCAAATTAGATGTGGAGAGGACTGCATTTTTTTTAAATGTTCCTTCATGTTTGTATTCACTCACCCAGCTAGCCTGTTTATCAATTCAGGTGAAGACCTGTTCAGTACTAAGCACTGGGCTAAGCAGCGGGCCCTCACATATGGCAAAGCCATCCTTTCTGATGCTCACAGACATGTCATTGCTTTCCTCTTGCCAAGTTAACTACTGCACCATAGACAGTCCTGGGGTTCCCAGTTCCCATTAACGTAGACAGGAGCAAGGAAAACAATTTATGTGGGTCTACAGTAATAGATAAGAAAGTTGCTAGGTCTCAAGGTGTCCACTATAATCATGCTGCCTGATTCTTTGATACCTCTCTCTCTGCAGGACTATATCTGGTAGCTATTCCCAGGCATAGCTGATCATCTACATATAAAAAGCTTATTTTAATTAGAAATGGAGAAAATATTCAACTTCCATTAAAATAGCAAATTTCCGTGTGGTAAATTATTTATTTTGTAATTTCATAAAGTGAGTTTCCTTTCTATTAATTAATTATTTTTTGTGGATGGATATTTTACCTCCACATATGTCTGTGTACCATGTGTGTGCCTGTTGACTGCACAGGTGAGAAGAAGACACCAGATCCCTTGGATCTGAAGTTACAGATGGCTGTGTGTAGCTAGAGTTTTCTCCAGTCCTGCCTGGTCCACAGTTAGGACAAATCTCTCTCACCCACCAGTCTCACAGCCACTTTGACCCAACCAAGTAAACACATAGAGACTTATATTGTTTAAACTGTTTGGCCTAATGGCTCAGGCTTCTAGCTATCCAGTTCTTACATCTTAAACTAATCCACTTCTATAAATCTATACCTTGCCACGTGGCTCATGGCTTACCAGCGTCTTCACATGCTGCTTGTCATGGCGGGGGCTGGCGGTGTCTCCTCTCACCTTCCTGTTCTCTCAATTCTCCTCTCTGTTAGTTCCGCCTATGCTTCCTGCCTGGCCACTGGCCAATCAGTGTTTTATTTATTGACCAATCAGAGCATTTGACATACAGACCATCCCACAGCAGCTGTGAGTTGGCATATGGCTGCTGGGAATTGAACCTGGTTCCTCTAGAAGAGCAGCCACTGCTCTTAACTGCTGAACTATCTCTCTGGCCCCTTTGTCATCTTTTTGAGACAGTGTCTTATCAAGCAGCTCAGGATAGACTTAAATGTATGATCTTCTTGCCATAGCACCTCCCACACACCCAAATGAACCAGCATACCTGCCTCTACATTGTAATTCCATTTATTTTCTTTCTACAAGATGTCTGCCTTCTACTAGGACTATTGCAAGACTTTCCACTTTCCAAAACAAAGACAGTCATAAAGATTCCTATGCTTGCATTTTAGTACTGTGTTGATATAGAACTGTTTGGACTTTGTATTGCTCTTACTGTGTTATGAGTTTTATATTTACACATTGTTTAATCATTATGTAAAAATGCACCTTAACTACCATCTCAACTATTTTGAAAGATGAGAAGAAACTTGGAGAGGATCAAATCAGGCTGGCTTCTTGGAGCCCTAAGGATTCCCTATAATATCATTTACCAAGTGTGTATAATAATACCGTCATCTTCTTAGGCTCATATGTCTGCCCTGGGGCATTGTGAGCTAGCATCAGTCAAACAAGGAAGCACAATTCAAAGAGATAGATGAGCATCACTCCTTCAGGAGGTCAACACAAACAAGATGCTATCTGGTAAAGTGAACTTATCAGAAGAGGCAGGAAGCAAGTGAAGATGCTGAGCCCTTAGGGAGGAAGAGATAATTCTCTGGATGGATTCTAGGGCTCTGCGTGGCAATGACTCCACTGTAGAACTGCACCTTGCTGACACATGCTTAGAGCAAAATATCATTGCAAGGTTGCTCAAGGTCCTATCCATTTAACTAGAAAACTATGACCACTCTCTTTGCCTCTCTCAATTCATAAACACAGCAGACTATCCTCTCTCTTCACCTGTTTCCCCAGAAGAACCTCTTACTTTATTGAAGTTTTATGTTTTAGATATTTTGTTAATGCTCCAAATTTTCCTGTTGTGGCTCTTATGCACGAAATTTTTTATTTTCATAATTACTAATATAAAAAATCTCCAACATCCAGTTTTTGTGTAATAAACCTTGATGTCCTTTAGCACAAATGTCTAAAATGAACCCAGGCCAGTCTTTTATTGCTCAACTACAAGAAAATATGAAAACAGACCCTCTTCCAATGCAGCAAGGAGTAAGAGAAAAATAGAACTATTGGTTCCATACAAAAATAATAAGAATGTTTGTCTTCCACCACCACACACTGAATAGTTCTGGACAATTAGTATTCTGAGTACTGGACAAATATTACAAAAACAGAAAAGTAAAGAAAATATGCTTGTAAAATATTATTCAAAGAAAAACAACATGACCATATTTCTGAAGAATAGGAAAAAATATTACTGAGAAATCAGGAAAGTAAAAAGAAAGTGTCCTTGTATAAAGAGTTCCTGGATTGTGCTTGTGCCTTTCTATGTCAATCATCCTGCTGCCTCCATGTAGATATCCCGCCTATCCTAGACTTCCATCTGTCGGAAGAACATGGCCATCTGTACCAGTACCGATAATCAATCCTTTCACACAGCCAAGCTCTTTTTTTAAGATGTCTAATATTGTACAACTGAGAAGTCTTCGTTGAACCTGTCTCTGGTTCTTCTTACATTAGGGTTCCCCTCAAGTTAAGGATCAAGTCAGAATGAATGGAGTGAAGCCCTGATGTGAGGATAAAACACACTGCCCTTGTGGGGGGTGGGGGTGGGGTCTGTACCAATTTCCTACTGCTGTTCTGAGAAAATCGTTGCACAGTGGTTAGCTCCCAACAGCGCAGGTTTATTTTTCTCTATTTTAGGTCAGAAGTTTGAAATGGGTCTTACATGGTTGGAAGCAGGGCCAAGCTGTCTTCCTTTGGGAGCTCTAACGTAGAGTTTGTTGGTTTGAACTCATCAGGTTCTAGAAACCACCTGCAATTTCCTTTTTTTCTTGGCTCATGGTCTCATCTCTCCAACTGGTTTCTGCCATCACATCTTGTCTTAACTTCCATCTCCTTCTTTCCCTAGTTAGGAGCCGGTGCGTGTAGTGGTTCCCTGTGAACAAAACAAGGTGCCCTCCCCGTTAATGCAGTCACCCCTGCAGTCTCTCTTGTCCCGTCAGTTAACACATTCTAGAGGGGAGGATGGGGACAACTCTGGGAAAGAGCATCATTCTGCTTCTTACAAGGCTGAAATCATCTCAGGCTGACAACCTGGAAATCACAGAACCTTATGGCAGCGCATCAGGGTGGGGTGCGAGAACGGCAGGACTCTTGGACTTTGGACTGTGGCCATTCTTCTGGCCCGAAATAGGCTACAGGATCGTGTGAGGACTTTTAGGCGAGACAAACCTGGGTTCTCGGCACATGAGGACTGTGGGACCTTGGACAGTTTCTCAGACTCTCTGAAGCTCCGTATTCATTTCTCTTGCCTGGTACCATCTAAGGGGAAACAGGCAGAGGTTTACCTGAAGAAGCAACTTTGGCAGAAACACTGATGAGAGAAAGCAGGGGTTGGGGGTGGAGGGGTTAAGAAGCAGGACTGGGCTGTGGAGCAGGTTTCTGCTGATCTCCAGGGGGCTCTCTGCTGTTGGAGTGCCCTTCAGGGTTGGCCTTTTTAAATTAAAGGAGACAGGCCTTTGTCCCTGACAAAACAACCCAGTAGAGCTAGGTTAAAGTGAGTGGGCGAGGCACTTGGTTGGAGGCAAAATTTAAGGCCATCCAAACATTCAGTAGCCAAAATATGAATGCATTAACACAATATTGTTAAAAAACATAAATCATGAAAAATCACAATGTAGAAGACATTAAAATCTGTAAATAAATATGAGATCAGTGTTTTTGTGGAGACATATCCAAAAAGAGAAACTTATCCATATTGATGATATTGCTGTGGGGAACTGTGATATTTTGGTCATCACAGAATCTGACTTTTTACATTCAGCTGAGGAGACCAGCTCCTCTCTTACCTTTCCCCAGGCCTGGCCCTGCACTGTGCATAGGCAGGCTGCTCCCTACCCACATGAGAGAAAGCAATCTCACGCCAAGGAGGACTCCTGGAGAGGCTTGGCTGTGAGCCATCAGCAGCCAACACTTCTGGCATCTGACAGATGATGGCCTTGATCCTGTCCTAAGACGTGGTGGTGGGGGGGAGCACGAACAGCATCCACTGCGGGATGAAGCTTCTTTCCCAGAAGCATCCCCTGATGTCGTCTAGTCATTTACTTTTCGAGGTAGATGAAGCACTTGAGACTCCCGCAGCCCCCAAGGCTAATTGTTTCAGGTGCTGGAGAATGTAGTCTCAGTCCAGCAGGGACCTGACCTCTCCTTTCCCTTTTCCTGACAGCGAGTGAATGAAAGGTCCAGGTCACTGACTCAGACCTGAAGCTGCCGTTAATATCGCTGATGAAACACTGCTTTGATCTATGGCTCACTGGCTTTGGCTAGAATTTCTAAGCAAATAATCCAAAGAGAAGCATCTTTCTATCCCCCTGGCCTTTTAATCCCAAACCACCTTCTTATGGTGGTGATCACAACCAAGCTGCTGGACAGATGTACATCCTTCATCACTGTAAAAATAAAAAGAAGTCAAGAGTGAGTTCTCCTAGATACTAGTGCATTTCTTGGTGCATTTTTTTTTTTTTTGGCACATCTAGCATACATGCCATGTTCTAGAACATCAGCATGTAGAAAAACTGTAAAGCCTCTGTCTGCATTCAAAGATGACGGGGTCTCAAAGGGACAGGGGGGTTATAATATTTGAAAACACGGGTGATTTTTCAAAAGTGGGAGGAGTTTACAAGGCAGGGCAGAGGGGCACACATCAGAATCTCCCGAGAAAGATTCTCACTTAAGGCAATGCCCGTGGGAGGGATTTGAACATGTCATATCGTCTCCACCGAAAGGTGTCCTGCATACTGCCGCAAATCGCTGTGACTGCCGGGAGACCAGAGTTGTATCAGAAAAGCCCAGACACAAAAGGGAGGGAGCCTGTCATGAGCTGGGGCAGATGCAGCTAGTGCACAGGAATCCAGGAGAGAGCTGTGACACTAGTCACTGGGATGCAAGCAACTGAAGTTTTGTCACCAGTCACATTCAACAGTAGTTACTGAATGGGATTTAGAGTGTATTATTTGTTGAAAACAAAACCCCTTTTCAGCAACACGGGTTTTTTTTTTGTTTTTTTTTTTTTAATTTTAAGCATACATTAACAGAAGGAAAAGGGTGGCACTTGATTATCTTTCACGGAGCCTCCTTGGAAGTGAAGCTGGTTGGCATCCCTGTTCATTTCTTGGCTTGACATGCGGCAGTTATCTGGCTGATTTCTTTCTGTAGATTACACCATCCACACTAATGCAAGCCTCACATCGATTCCCATGAGAGAAGCTACAGACCCTCTGTGTGCTGTACTGTTTAGATAACACATTTCCACAATGCATAGGTTTCTTTTTCTAACTTTCAGATCATTTAGCAAAATGTCTGTTCTAAAGTGGTAGTGTAAATGCTTTTTCATGCACACAGTTTTTATTTTGGTGGTAGTTTCTTCTTCCTCCTCCTCCTCTTCCCTTCTCCTTCTCTTCCTTTTCTCCTCCGTCTTTTTTTATTTTTTTAATTTAATTTTATTTTATTTTACAATATAATTTAATTCTACATATCAGCCACGGATTCCTTTGTTCTCCCCCCTCCCGCCCCCCTCCCCTTTTCCCCAGCCCATCCTCCATTCCCACCTCCTCCAGGGCAAAGCCTCCCCTGAGGATTGAGATCAACCTGGTAGACTCAGTCCAGGCAGGTCCAGTCCCTCCTCCCAGGCTGAACCAAGAGTCCCTGCATAACCCCAGGTTTCAAACAGCCAACTCATGCAATGAGCACAGGACCCGGTACCACTGCCTAGATGCCTCCCAGACAGATCAAGCCAATCAACTGTCTCACCTATTCAGAGGGCCTGATCCAGTTGGGGGCCCCATGTGTTTCCATTCATTTGGCTATTTGTCCCTGTGCTTTATCCAACCTTGGTTTCAACAATTCTCGCTCATATAAACCCTCCTCTTTCCTGCTAATTGGACTCCAGGAGCTCCACCCGGGGCCTAGCCGTGGATCTCTGCATCCAGTTCCCTCAGTCATTGGATGGGGTTTCTAGCATGACAATTAGGGTGTTTGGCCATCCATCCCATCACCAGAGTAGGTCAGTTCAGGCTGTCTCGACCATTACCAGTAGTCTATTGTGGGGGTATCTTTGTGGATTTCTGTGGGCCTCTCTAGCACTTTGCTTCTTCCTATTCTCATGTGGCCTTCATTTACCATGATCTCCTATTCCTTGTTCTCCCTCTCTGTTCTTGATCCAGCTGGGATCTCCCACTCCCCCAAGCTCTCTTTCCCTCAACCCTCGCCCTTAATTACCCCCACTCATGTCCAGGCTGTTCATGTAGATCTCATCCATTTCTCCATCATTGGGCGATCCTTGTGTCTTTCTTGGGGTCCTGTTTTCCAGGTAGCCTCCCTGGTGATGTGAGTAGCAGTCCAGTCATCCTTGTTCCACATCTAGTATCCTCCTATGAGTGAGTACATACCATGTTTGTCTTTCTGAATCTGGGTTACCTCACTCAGGATGATTTTTTCTAGATCCATCCATTTGCCTGCAAACCTCATGATGTCATTGTTTTTCTCTGCTGAGTAGTATTCCATTGTGTATATGTACCACATTTTATTCATCCATTCTTCAGTTGAAGGTCATGTAGGTTGTTTCTAGGTTCTGGCTATTACAAACAATGCTGATATGAACATAGCTGAGCAAGTGCTTTTGTGGTATGATTGAGCATTCCTTGGGTATATGCCCAGGAGTGGTATAGCTGGATCTTGGGGCAGATTGATTCCCAGTTTTCTAAGAAAGCACCATATTGATTTCCAAAGTGGTTGTACAAGCTTGTATTCCCACCCGCAGTGGCCTTTTCTCCTCCTTTTCCCTCTTCTTCTCCTCCTTCTCTCTCTCTCTCTCTCTCTCTCTCTCTCTCTCTCTCTCTCTCTCTCTCTCTCTCTCTCTCTCTCTCTCTCTCTCTCACACACACACACACACACACACATTTCCCTTGGAATTTTTTCTTTGTGACTTTGGACTTCTGTTGGGTAAAAAGAGTGATGACGTATGCATATAAGTTAATTTCTCTCTGGTGGCCTTTTAAATTCAACACTCACTTTCCTTTCCTGATAGTCATTTCTTCACAGCCTGAAAGCGTCCCACCCCGATGCTGCATCCTAGTTGGTTTTATAATACGTGCACTGATGCACAGTGTATCCGCCATTGTGTCTGGGCTGCTATGTCACGGTGATGAGCTTCAGCCGGGCCACTGACAGGTCCTCAGCCTTTCTGACTGGCCTTTGGAGCAACCCGATTTACCTCTTCATTATAATGTTTGCTCCACGATTGCACATCTAGTTGACTGGGTAGAGGTTACAATTTAGAGTTACTCACTGGAAATGGCAACCATTCCTTTTCTTCCGCTTCATTCAGACCAATGTTCATGACCTGTCTGAATCACCCAATGACAGGAATGATGAGCATGCTTTCCTTCTAGCCCCTCCTATTTTAAGCTTAAAAAAATAATAAGTGTGGGAATGCCCACTCAGGTTTCACAGGGTGTTCTGAAGAAATATTTTTCTTCCCACACATGAATGGGAAGAAAATGCCCATATTTCTAAAAGCCTGGGAAGGATTTTTTGTCCTCAAGTGTTAACGGGAAGTTGAAGATGAGTTAAGCATGGCTAGTTGTGATAGATTGCCAAAGAATTGTGACATAGAGGAACTGTTGACTGTGAAGGTAGAACATACAACAATTATGTGTTTAGATGTTTATTAGTGCATAATAGCTACATAAAACAATAGGCTTCCTTGTGACTTTTCACACACGCAAGTGACATAGTTTGATCTCATAGTCTTTGTTAATTTCATGTATTTTGGATGTTTTGATTATTGTAGCAAGTCAAAAAGCACTTTTCCAAATGGGTACTCTTAAATAAAATTTAAATTATATTACATTTGAATTTACATTACATTCACTGTAATTTATGTGTCTAGCTGTGACAGCCACAGAGGTCTAATGATCTGCCTTGCTCCTCTTCTCCAGTGCTAGGATTGTAGACATGACCTATCACACATTGTTTCTTGGGTATGTTCTGGGAATTGAACTCTGGTTATCACTATTGCTAGGTAATTTCTTTATGAACTGAGACATCTCCCCAACCAGTTTTGACGCTTTGGCGGAGGACTAAGTATAACATGTAAACCCCTGCTTTGACAGTGTAATGAAGATACTAGATTTGCATCAAAACATTTTATCAACACAACATCAGGGTTGGCTATACAACAAAATTTTAATTTCACTATTGGAGTGTGTGTGTGTGTGTGTGTGTGTGTGTGTGTGTGTGTGTGTAGGGGACTCAGTTCTTTTTCCACGTGTACATGAGTTCTGGAGGTTGAATTCAATGTCCCATGCCCACTCAGCAAGCACCTTTCTTTACCCACTGAACCATCTCGCTGGCCTTGTATTTAAATATTTAGTACTATTCAGGAAATGTACAGAGGGCTGGGGAGAAGATGGTTCAGTCTGTTAAGTCCTTACCATGGAAACATGAGTGACTGAGTTCAATCCCCAGCACTCACATAAAAGATAGCCTGGTGATATCCCTCAGTATTCCTAGTGCTGGAGAGACAGTGGGATCCTGGGACTTGCCTAGCCAGTCAGGCCAAGTCAGTGAGCTCCAGGTTCAGCAAAAGACCTTGCATAAACAAATGAAAACAGAGCCACTGAGATGGCTCAGTGGGAAAGGTTCTTGCTACTTGAGCCTGGTGACCTGAGTTCAATCCCTAGAAGCCAAGTAAAGGTGAAAATAGAAAAACAACTCCATAAAGTTGTAGTGTGACCCTTACATGGCACCATGATGTTCACACACACACACACACACACACACACACACACACACACACACACACACGAGACAGAGAGAGAGAGAGATCATAAACACAATAATGAATAAAATTTAAAAATACATACATATATATGCACACACACACACACACACACACACACACACACACACGGTAGAGAGAAATTGAGAGACATCTGATGCTGACTTCTGGCCTACAGCACACATACATATACCCATGTGTACCCACATACAGGTGTGTACCTCCCCACAAATTAACATACATACACTACACACACACAACTTAAAGAAATGTAAATAAAAATATCAAGGATCATTTTCAATTGTTTCTTGAAAACAATCGGAGAACCCTTGAAAAAATGTTTTGTTAATACTAATTTAAGAAATTATCGGGTTAGAAAATGCCCAGCCCTTTGTATTTGAGACTAGGAATCTGCATAATGCAATTCAAAAGTCAACCCATACTTAGCGCTTTTAAGTATGGGTTTCATTGTGTACCAATAGCTGCTTTATATATATTTAGTGTCAGTCCTGAAGTAACTGAGCTGTCCTTTCGTTGGTCAGTGGTCATTTGATTGAACTGGAAGCACATAGGACACACAGACCACCCACCCCGTCTTCAGCAATTATACTGCTGCAGAAAGAGCCAGTGTCTGATGCGTGAGGGGGACTAAGATGAAAGAACGCAGACTGATGTGAGCACACTATTAAATGCCTTTGCTTCCAAGTTTAGGGAGCAGCTTGGGGAGTCACATCCCTCTTTTTTCATTGTGTCAAATGGGGCCAAGTGACTATTATTATTTCCATTTCTAAAATGAAATAATAGCGTTCACTAGTAAAGGTTATTTTAAGATTAGTTGAAAGTAATCCGTGTACCATTACTAAGGCAAGCCCTGGACTTTGTGCTTGAAGAATAGATGTTTGTAGGGCACACTTCAGGTATCAGTAGTCCTGCTCAGAGTTTAACTTCAAAGGGCTTGCGGTGAAAACATGACCGGGTTACAGTTCCTGTGGCTGCGTGTGTAGACACAGCCACATGCATGGGGCTTTCTTACCTTATCTATCTGGAAGGTAATGTTTGAATGTGCAGACAAGGCTGAGGGTCCTCTTCGAACCTCTTCAGACTATATAATGTTTATACCTTCCAATGCTAAATTTTGCTGTTGCTGTAACCAGAGACAAATAAGATGCAGATTTTTTTTTTTTTTTTTTTTTTTTTAGCTTCTGAAAAACTACAGTTAGCAAAAAAGGAAATATTATTTCAAACTCACTGGCAAAATTCAAGAGCTGTGGTAGGTGAAATTCTACTCCCATTTTTGATTGAACACCTTCAAAATGAAATGAAGGAAGAACTGCAAATGGATACACAAAGAGCTGTTTGTGGACAAATTTGATATAAAATTAAAGTGAGTGGGAAGGATTCCTTATGCTGGGTACCACAAAGTTTTTGAGTTTCCCTTGGATATTTGAAACAAGTATGGAAGCTTTGAAGGAAGGAGAAATCAATTTGTCTACATGCTTCGTACCAAACACATGAATTTTATTTTCTCCACATGGAAAGATTGTATCTGTATTAGGATGGCCAAGGAATTGCACAACACCTAAAATCATAAAGACAGAGAAAGAAAACGTCCATGAAATACAAGCTAAAAACAGACAAACAAACAAACAAAAAACACCCACAACTTGTATATATGAGATGAATCCCTAGGGTTATTAATGGAGCCCTAAACTCTCATACCCTGAGGCCCTTATAGGCATTTCTGGGCAGCACTCAATAAAATCACTGAGACATCAGACATCTTATGCCTAAAGGTGTATGATTAATTTCTATTCACTAAAAACATTAGAATATTTTACTAAAATTGTTTAATTTTCTAAAAATGATAGGTGAACTCAAAAGAAGTCATCAAGTTAAGTAATGACACATACATAAAATCCACCATTCTCAATAAGCACAGTTAAATGACATACCTTCTTATTTAGCTTATTTTGACATTCCTCTCTGTCTGATGATCTTGGTGATTGGTGTAAGGACATGCATCCTAGATTTCCCGGTTTGTATTTTGCTCATCATTCATTTATCTGCTTATTATTTATTTTATTAATTACATATAATTCTAACTTTACAAATGAACTCTAAAACTCTTCCTTCCTTGAAAATATATTCTGGGCCCCATATCTAAAAATGTCAAAGGTATATATGATTTGGGGGAGGAAGAAATGTAACAGCTGTCTTAGTAGTTTCTTACTTGTCAAATAAGATTGAACAGAATTAAATATATATATATATATATGTATATATATATATTTCATTGGTATGTTCTTTATTTTTAAGCAAAATGGTCATGTAGACCTGCATGGGGTAGGGAGGCTATGCCTTATGCAAACCAGGCTGGAAAACATACACAGGAACACTCTACCTCAACACTGCCTACTCAGAAGAAATTATTTGGTCAATTCTCCCTTCCATTAAAATAAGTCCAATAATCAAATTCCAAAGCTTTGCCAAGACATCTTTAATTACATGACCCCAGGGTCAAATCTAAGAAACTAACCTTTCTTATATTTTAGAAAGAAAACCCTCTGTTCTATACAAGTTCCTGGTATGATACTTTTCCCAGTGAAAAATTGGATGACCTAATTTTTTTTTTAAATTAAATCATCCAAAGCCAGCATAAGCTATTTAGCCAATAACAAAAGAACTTCCTTCCATGGCCCCTTGAGTTGTCTCTGGGGGTCTCGGGTACAGAGGGATGACTCATCATACCACGGGTCACAGTGCACAGTCACAGTGTGCTGAATAGTTTTATGTCAACTTGACACAAGCAAAAGTCATCTGAAGGAGGGAAACTCGATTAAGAAAATTCCTCCATCAATATTAGGACCAAGCTATTTCCAAACTATTTAAATTCCAGTGAGTAAACCAGTAGAGACCTGGGATGATACTGAAATATAGGCCACCGAATGCGAAGATGCTTGGTACATCAATAGTACCAGTCATGTTGAAATAGAGAAAGGAGTGCCATTGAAAATACAAATGGACATATAGTTAGAGGGATATCGAGAAAAGAAAGAGTAGGCAATAGAACCAACCAAGAGTACTGTTAGCAATGAAGACTCCTGAGGCCTTGATACTGTTAGCAAGACTACTGTTACGGTTTGGCCTAACGATGACAAAATGGGAGAAAAAAGAGCCAAACACAAACAAAAACCAGATTGGTAGACCTTTATTATGATGGCTATTCTTAGTTGTCAACTTGACTACAGCTGGAATTAACTAAAGTCCAAGGACCTAAGTAGTACTGTGAAGGATTTTTCTTTACTAGATCATTTGAAATAGGAAGATCTAATCTAGATTTTTTTGAGGTGGGAAAATCCACCTTTAATCTGAGTCACAACATCAGGTGGCAGTTTATAAAGAATGTGGAAATAGGAAGCTTTGCTCTTTGCCTGATTGCCTTTGTTCTTCCTGGCAAATTCATTTCTTCACTGGCATTAGAGCCCAACTCTTCAGGGTTCTGGAGTACACTGAAGACCAGATGGGACACCCAGCCTCATGCACTGAACAACTACTGGATTCGTGGACTTTCAGTTGGAAGGCAGCCATTGTTGGACTAACTGAACCACAGCCTGTAAGTCACTCTAATAAACCAAATATATGACATGCTCCAACCTTGGAGTGTGTCAGTGGTTTGGATAAGGGCATTCATTGAAAAAAAAATGCATCTATAAGATCTGGCTGAAGGCAAGTCTGTAGGGCATTTTCTTATTTAGTGATTGTTTGGGGAGGGCCCAGCCCACTGAGGTTAGGGCCATCCCTGGCCTGGTAGTCCTGGGTTCTATAAGAAAGCAGGCTGAGAAAGGGTTGAGGAAAAAGCCAAGTAGGCAACACTTCTCCATGGCCTCTGCATCTGCTCCTGCTTCCAGGTTCCTGCCTTGTCTGAGTTCCTGTTCTGATTTTCTTCAGTGATGAACAGCAATATGGAAGTGTAAGCCAAATAAACCCTTTTCTCCCCAGCTTGCTTTTGGTCATGGTGTTTTGTCACAGCAATAGAGACCCTAAGTAAAACACGCAGGCTGCTAAGACCTTGTCTTCCTGCCTTCACACATTTTTTTGATTCTTTCACTAATTTATTCCTGAGCTCAGTTCCTTTTCATCTCCTCCACTTCAGGCATTCTAGAAATTTCCATGCCTGTCACTGAATATACAAATGTATCTGTCTTTGAAAAATAAGTAAACTCATTATGTGCATGGAGACTTAATTTACATATTTAACAACAAAGCCTGTTCTTTGGCATATTTTGTATTCTCTCAACACTATAGTTAGGACGGTGCTGTAGTTCCCGTTTCATTCTACCTACCTACTGACTATTATTCCACAGTATGCATCCAATACAATTTATTTATCCATTCTCTTCACATTAAATCTTATCTGTCAGCAATTCCCATCGCCTACAAAGTAGATAGCAGATACCATTGCTAGGTCTATGGTATGCATACTAATTTCCTCCAAATATTGCAAACTGATTTTATTCTAGAAGGCCACCCACCTTAAAACAAGGTTCTTATGCCTCAGTCTCATAGTCTTACAAGTACTTGGAATTCTGGACGGCTGTAATATCTAAAAACTCACAGTATATAAAGGGAAATCTCATTTTAACTTGGGCCTCTTTGTTATCTGAGAAGTTTAACATTACCATGTATGTATCAGCCATCTGGAATTCTCTTCTATGAATTGCCTTTTCACAATACTCAAGTCTAGTTTACTCTGCAGTACCTTCCTGGGTTTGTTGTTGTTAATATAGAAACTGGGGTTGGTTAGAATGGTTGCCTACCAAGTTTCCTTGGGCTTAAAGTATGGCCTAGAAATAAAAATTAGTGTGTGTTGAGATGGTTCAGTGGGTAAAAGCACTTCCCGCACAATATTCATCATCACATCCCACAGTAGAAGAGAATCAACTCCTGAAAGTTGTTTTCAGCACTCCACCCTGGTGCCATGGCAAGTGTATTCCCACAGTCATGCTTACACACACACACACACACACACACACACACACACACACACACACACACACACGCTCATGAGTATGCATATGTACATACACTAAGAATAAATTAAACACATTTATAAATTAGATTTTCCAGGGGATTCTACACAACAAGGATGTGAAGCATAAGTCTGAATCAAGGCATGGACCAAGTTCCTTTTTCTCTGTGTGTCTGGTTGCTTGGTCACTGTTCATATCTCACTTAAACCCCCACTGGCTTTAAGGTTGGAGAAGGCAAGTCCCACCCAGCAGACATCTTTCGTTGGCTAATACCTATTTTTTACATTTTTAAATGCCCTAAAAGCTAAATACTTTCTTTTATGTCTTATCAGTTGACAGAAGGACAGTCAAATAATTTTTGTCCAGTTTTGGCACTGAGCAGAATAATCATGGGCTGGGAAGATCTAACGGAGAACAGACCAGAGTCCAACAACCTGAGTCCTAGAACACAGTGCCCATTTGAACCATGTGTCACAGTCCAAGTTGAAGATCTTAACAAGGAAACATATAACAGAGACTATTAATTACATATAGAATCATATATAATACACAATAAAGCACTTCTCTAGAAATAAAAATGTACTAGCCTGTCAATTTTATTCATGATTATAATATCATGTAATTTTTATTAATCATTTACTGTCAGAGTTTTTGCTAGACATTTTGTCAACAACCTAATGAAATTCTCATGATGCTAAGCTCTTAATTATAATCAATTTGAGAACAGTCTTATTTATTTTACAAATAATTTATTAGCAACTGTTATGAAATAGTAGAAATGTATAAGTGCCATTCTTGTCTATGTAACTGAGACCAGTGAATATCTACTTACATTGAAAAATATCCAAGCTTTGCGGTGGTGGCACGTGTCTTTAATCCCAGTATTTGGGAGGCAGAGGCAGGTGTACCTCTGTGAGTTGGAGGCCAGCGAGGACTACAAAGAGAGTTCCAGGACAGCCAGAACTGTTACACAGAGAAACCCTGTCTCCAAAAAATAAGAAAGGAAGAGAGAAAGAAAGAAAGAAAGAAAGAAAGAAAGAAGGAAGGAAGGAAGGAAGGAAGGAAGGAAGGAAGGAAGGAAGGAAGGAAGGAAGGAAGGAAAGAAGGAAGAAAGAAAGATCCAGGAGACATTTTAATTTGGAAAACAAAAAAGCTGTTGCTTAAGAGTTTGACTCCTAAAATTTTAGACATCTTCAAGGAATGATCTCTCTCTTCCTCAATCCCCCTTTTTTTATGGGCAGAGAAAATGTTAACCTACTATTTATGGGGGAAAAATCTTTATATATAATGATTTGTTCATTAAATCATTAAGGATGGATTTTCATATACTTTATTCAAGCCTTTATGATTGTGATTTATTTTAATTATAAATACTACAGTCATTTTTATGATGTTGTTTAAACTTTTATACTTTTATTTACTTATTGGGGTTTGTGTGCATGTGCCAGGGTACACATGTGGAGGTCAGAGGACAACTTGAGAGAGTGAGTTCTTCCCTTCCAGCAAGTGGGTTCCTGGGATCGAGCTGAGCTTGAGCTGCAGCCTGGCATCAATTGCTGCCACCTGCTAATCCATCTCTCCAGCCTGTAGTAGTGACCATATTAAGGTAAAAGTAAATGAACGGAAGATGTCACAGTCTCATCGGGTTCTAACAATTTTCTGTACGCTACTCAGAAGAGTGTCTTAGCTTTAAAGCTGATCAATGTAACAACATGCCTACAGGCATTCATGATTGATTAAAGCTAAGCAAACCCGACAAAGTAAAGAAATCTGTATCCAATTTTCATTAAGTAGATTGATCAAAGCAGATCACTGGCAGCTGGCCAACTATCAGCACCAATTTAACGAGGACAAGCAACATTTATACAGTGATTCTCAGATTCACAGACTAAAAAGTATGTCCGCTTACAGTTGCCACAGTGACCTCTGAAGGTAATACTTTATCCTGAGTAATAGTAGCCATGTGTGAAGCACCTGCATTTCCGGGTGCCAGACACAACAGGAAGTATTCTGCATATGCTGGCCTATTTAATTCTCAAAACTGTATTATGGATTACACACGCGAAGGCTTGAGTAAGTGAGTTACAAGAATAAGTATCAGTAAGCAATCGAAGACAAAGGAAACTGTTTTTCTCTGAGAGCCCTGGTAGGTGGCCTAGGACTTTTGCACGGATCCCATTCATGAGAGGCTCAGGCCTCTTCTCTCTCTGGTGTCCCATTTGCACTTTATGGCTCATGGTGGCTGCTCCAACTCTACCTACAGGCCTGGATTGTGGCCACCAAAGAGGAAAGCACAGAAGAAAATGGCACCCTCCCTTCTGTTCTGAGGCCACTTCTCAGACATGGCAGACACATTTCTATCATTTACTCTGTTGACCCCAAATCGACTCCGCAATGCACTGAGCTGCAAGGGAGTCCAGGGATGGAATTTCATTCTGGGCAGCATCTGGGCCTAGCTAGTTTGAGGGATTTTGTGTGTGTGTGTGTGTGTGTGTGTGTGTGTGTGTGTGTGTGTATGTGTATTGACAGAGAACAGGAAAAAATATATTTAGGTTTAAATAAACAGTTGTGTTCACAACATTATGGCTCCTGTTCTATAAATATGAAGTAAATAAATATATTCAATGTTACCAGTAAATAACAGAGTTTGTTTGATTAAAACTCATGGTCTCTCAACAATAGTCCACTCTCTGGACTCTTAATCAATTTTCTAAGATACTTGCAACTCAAGTAATCATACATAAAACATTTTTTTAACCCAAAAGACAACTAACAAAGATTTGATTTTGGTCTAAGCATTTGTTTCTTGAATTAACTATTCTACTTGACCCAGAGAAAACCAATACTCAATTTATTTATATTTGCAATCAGTGTGCACTTGAAAAATCGGAGTTCCTAGGATGGATATATTTCCACCTAATAGCTATAAAGTGGCATTCAATAGAGAATAATAAGAAAAGCAGATGCAGTCATAACATCCCCTATGCCCACCAAGGTTAGCTCTCACCCCAGTATTAGGAACTATGACATGTAGGGTTGCATTAAATCAGACATGGTAACACAATAACACTAGTCTAACGATGCCTCAGAGAACAAATTAACACAGCTCACTGCTATATACCTATGTGCTGAGTGTTATATTCTGTGATTGAAGTAGAGGAGATATGTTTATGGCTACCTGTGTACTGTCTACTGAGCACTTGATATATAGCTAGCCAAAATAGAGATATGCTAAAAGTATAAAATACATGTAAGATTTGAAGGACTGCATGAAATTAATACTGTAAATGAATTTGTGAAATTTTGATTGAATTTTGAAATGGTAACTTGGATATACTGAACTAAATAAAATATATGATTAATTATTTTCACCAGTTTCTGTTAGAAAAATATAAACTTTATATGTACTTGCATATAAGGATCAGGTTATATTTCCTTTAAATAGTGATAATCTACACAAGCAACAAGTGAAAAACAAAACAAAAACAAAAAAACAAAGAAGGGGGGACAGAGTCTTCAACCATTGCCCAAGGAAAAACAAAACAAACAAAAATAAAAACATTTATGCTTAGTCTCTGACATTTCCCAGTGACTAAGGAAAGGTGGCTTCTTTCTGGGTGTTTTCTAACAAGTTGTTAAAACTCTTTGGACACCCACACCACTCGCTTTTAAAGGACTCCACACCCAACAGGCTCAGAAGCATAATTTCTGATTACTAATAGAGTTTCCTAGATCTTTTAGTACAGTAGGGAATTGTCTAGGGGAAGAGACAAGCATATTGTGGTTATTGGAAAGAAAATGCCCCACTCGAAGTAAATCCATCGATCTTGAAACAATTATAATGCATTTACCTGCAAATAACAGAAAGACAGACTTAAGCTCTAAGCTATGAGGCATATTTTCTCAGCACTAAGTCCAGCAATAACGGAAGCTTCTGCTTGACCCTCTGTGTGCTCATCAGGCTCCGCTTTCCCAGGCATGTTGGCTTTACGTTCAGATGGTACTTAAATCGTAATGAATTGGTTGCTACATGTCGTTTTATCATTATGTTTAATTACCACCCTCTCCTCATTAAAACTTCCCCAAAGTCATCCCATGAATTGTTTCCCCAGCTCTTGCTGTGCCGCCATCCATCTACACAGTCATTTAGTGATTGTATTTATCATCTATACTGTGGCATCAGTCACAGCACGATCATCCTCAGTTCTTTCTCTTAGTGTGAGTTTCTGGTTTTTCACACAGTAGAGGAAACTGACAAATAAATGTACAGTAGTCACAACATCAAGTCTGTCAAACTAGTTAGACTTCTCACTAGGCTTCAAAGTTTTCCATTCTCAAAATATGCCTTGAAAGTTTACATCTCTAAGATTCAGGAACTACATGGATAAGAAAGCAAATCCGACAGAGTTAGGCATTCCTGACATAAAGCCTTGTGCAGCCGTCTTTTCTGCTCCTCAATAATTTGGATCCCAGCAAAACCGAGGCTCAGGACATTTCTTATCAAATGTTCTTATCAAAAGAGAAGAGCAGGCTTTGATTCTCTGTGAAATTCTGTGTTTCTTCCTGCCCAGCAGACACATTAAGGGGGCTCTCTGGAGCATGACCCCAGGAAGAAGACAGATTGCTTTACCTGCAACAGCACCATTTCTCAAAACACATCTCACAGCCCTGAGGGGCCAGGTGTCCAGCAAATCAAATTCTCCTTTGAACCAGTGAAGATTTTGTACCACGATATCAAACAGCACGTGGGTCCCTTGCACTGAACCAGCAGGTCTTTGCTTCAAGCTCCTACCTTAGCAATCTGAGTCATTTCCTCTCAGCTAGAGCAATTGGGGTCTTCATAGAAGTTACTTCTTTAATATTTTGCAAAGTGGATTTTGTTTCATTTTTTAAATGTTCATTTGAAACCTGAGAAAAATGAAGCTCAGAGAGGGACTGACCACATGACCCCTCAACTCTTAACAACCATTGGGAACTCTGTGACCTTGAGCCCCAGTTACTTCTTCCTGACAACCAAGTGCCCCAGGGCCTGTCCATCTAGCACCCAGTAAGTGTCCATACCTTGACTAGGGAACTCACTGAATAAAGAGATGTGGGTTTCTTTTTCTATTTCACAGCCACAGGCATTGGACTGTTACATGCCTTTGCTGGTTCAAGCCTCAGTAAGGCACAAGAGTGCTGTACCACCTAGTGCCAGTCATTCAACCCATGGAAGGGATCCATGAATGAATGGGCTCAAGTTTTCTCATCATGGATCTTGCTAAGAAGTTCTCAGAATCTTCACAGAGCAGTCTCAGAAAGAATAGTCAGATGGTATGATGAAGAAGTTTTATGTACAGTTACTTTTCAGTAACCACAGGCTATTGTGGAATAATCCTTCTGTACACTGTGAATATGTATTATTCTCATTGGTTAATAAAGAATTGCTGGGCAGGAAAAGATTAGGTGGGAGAACCAAACTGAGAGTTCTGGGAAGGAAAAGGACAGAGTCATGAGCAGAGAGAAGCAAGATGGGCATGCCATACTGAGAAAAGGTACCAAACCACATGGCAAAGCATAAATGAGAAATATGGTTTAATTTAAATGCTAGCTAGTAACAAGCCTGAGCTTTTGGCCGAGCATTTATAATTAATATTAAGCCTTTGTGTGGTTACTTGGGAGCAGCTTGTGGGACAGAAATTACTGCCTACAGCCGACCATTAGTTCTAGAACCCCTCTGATACTCGAGTCCCTGGATGATGATGACCTTTATATCTAATGGCACAGAATCTGCATATAACCTATGTCCTCCTGAATACTTTAAATCATCTCTACATTACTTATAATCCCAAATACAATGGACATGTATTAAAATATTTGTTACACTATATTATTTAGGAAATAATAATAATATATGTACAAGTTGAATTCAGACATAATTCTTCAAAAATATTCTGGAACCGTGGTTGTTTGACTCCAGGGATAAAGAGATTATTGGTATGGAGTGGCAATTTCATTGGGTTTCATTCTAAAATCCTTATTAAATTTTGTTACCATTACTCTTCAGGAGATACATTCATCCCAAGATCAAGAGAACACAAAATGTCTTAAGTACTGCTCAGTTTCCCCACATTTATGATCAAGACAAAAGAGAGAAAACAAAATATAGCAAGAATGATCAGACCCTCTTAGTTTGTTCTTCTTAGGAAGAACCAAGGCATTTCCTGAATGTGGAAAACTGTTTTAATGTGGGGCTCCTCATAGGTAAGTGAACAGTGGAGAATCATATGGGGGTATGTAGACATAGGCCTAAAGGTGCTGAATCTTGGGTGCATGCTCAAATATTTGAATCCCACAACTGGAAATGGGTACATTATTAGAGGCAGATCCTTTGTTAATCATGAGGGTTATGACTCTCTTGGCATACTACAAGGTCTATCACTGTATTTCTTGATTTGACAGTGACACACACACAAAAAAACTGTCCTTATTTATGCTTAATAAACTTATGGTGAATATATGACACACACATACATTTATTGCCAAGACATGGTGACACACATGCATGCATGTAGATGGAGACTGGAGACTACAGTGAATGACTTCCCAGTTTAGCACTTAGAACAATCCAGACTCTCCAACAGTTTTCCCACAGTATTCCTGATCCAGGAGTGGAATCATCACAAAGCAAGTTGCCAAGAGAATAAGATTTTCTTTTCTCTAACTGGTCTACCCAACATCCTGTCATCCTATCCCTGCTCTTTGCTCTGAAAAGGAAAAAAAGTCAGTCTCTGACTAAAGATATTTTTCTGGAAACTGGAGAGATAGTTCAGGGGTTAAGAGCACCGGTTGCTCTTCCAGAGCACCCAGGTTCGATTAGTAGCACCCATGTAGCAGCCCACAACTGTCTGTAACTCCAGTTCCAGAGCATTGTGTGCTACCTTCTGCCCTTTTGGTCACTGCATACACGTGATACACAGGTGTACATGCAGGCAAAACACTATATGCACATAAAATAAAAATGAATAAATCTCAATTTTAAAAGATGTATTTTCCAATGATTAAAATCCCTTAGAAGTGGCACTAATATAATATGTTAATTCTTAATGGTGGGGGATAACCATGAAAAGAAGTCAATGATTTGATCTGACTCTTTTAGCTTTTTAGAGTGAAGTTTCAGAAAATACAAAGATCATGGATACGATAAAAGAACTCTATCAGTAGCACTGGTGATAAATAGGGCTTTAACAGGGCTTTTCCCCTCTGTGATGTTTTGAAAAATGGTCCCCGTAGCCCATAGGGAGTGGCACTACTAGGATGTGGCCTTGTGGGAGTAGGTGTGGTCTTGTTGGAGGAAGTGTGTCACTAGGGGAGGGCTTAGAGGTCTCAGATGCTTGAATCAGAGCAAGAGTGGCATTCTCTTCCTGCTGCCTCCAGATCCAGACATTCTAACTAAGACACCCTCCTTACTGGACGTTTTAAGTAGTGTTAACACTAAGCTTTTATTCTTTTGTTGTGGCTACTGAGGAATATACAGGTGTTACATAATCACATAAGCCACTTGGATTAGCACCTGCTACCATGGAACTTTGTGGAAACGTCACTGATCTAAATTCTGTACTCTCAGCCTAATTATTATAATATGTACAGCATGAGGATTTCACAAGAAAGTTTTGGAGTGAGATGCTGGTCGTGCATAAGCTTTACCACTTGACAGTATAAATCTCAACTCTCAGAGTCATATTTTCTGTTGAAATTAATTTTAGGGGGATAAAGAGATAGCTCCATGGGTAAAGATCTTGTTGTACAAGCATGAGGAGGACCTGAGCTTAGATCCCCATCACCCATTGAAAAAGCTGGGTGTGGTAACCCCAGCACTGGGGTTTCCGAAAATAGTGAATCCCAGGGCCTGCTGGCCAGCTGGCTGATCCAAAACCTCAAGCTCCAGATTCAGTGATGAACTCCACCTTAAAAAATCTTTTACAACATTAAGGTGGAGAAATGATTGAGGAAGACATCCTGACATTGGCCTCTGGCCTCCTCATTCACACTTGTATGAGAAAGCATAACCCCCCACCCCCCCACCCCACCCCCACACCATCACACAGAAACATACACAATTAATTAATAAATTTGTGCTTTACAGTATTGCACATAACGTAAGATAATGTGTATAGTTATTTAAAACAATGCAGATTGCCTAAATAATAAACGTAACAGTAATGATGATGACCATTGTAATGTCGAACTAACGCTGCTAAAGGCATTGAAACACAAACCCTTGGACTTCTTCTCAGTGTAAGACGCTCAAAAGCAACCCATTGTCTCAACCACCTTCTGTAGCCTGAGAGCTTCTTGAATACCTTGGGGATACTCCTCTAGTTGGTGCTCTATTTCCATCTCTAATTTATCTCGGACTTCCATATTACCAACTCCCAGTGAGTCCTTGCTTTGAGTCCATTGATGCTTCCTCCATCTGTTGTCTCCTCTGTGTGTTCTCCTCAAGCAAGTATAATTTCCTTCAGATCTGGGTTCAGGAATGAGTCCTCTAGAAACCCACCTTCTCATATGTCGCTAAGGACTTCCTCTTGTGAGCTCTTACCATACTGCATTGCACAATTTCTTTAATGTGACTGCCATGTCATATACACTTAATGCATATTTAGAATACAGTGAGTGGTTCTTCTATCTCTCCTGCTTATAATCACACCCACATATTCTGCTTTTATATTGAGTATACCTCACAACATCTAATTGACTTACCAATGTTTAATGCATCTCTAGAGTTTCACTTATCCCCTGCTTTCTTCTCTAGTGGAATGAACTATTCTCTAATACAGAAAATACATTATTACACTTAATGTGTTTTATCATTCAGTACTAACAAGTTGAAATGTGATCTCTTTGTGGAAAAAGAAACTGAATTTTCTTAAATATTAGGACTTCTAATATAAAAGATAAAATAGTCTGTTTAATTCTCAAGAGATGATCTACAAAAGTCAAGTCAAAGGTCATCTTGATTAAGCAATTTATCCTCTTGAGGCACCAGCTTCTTCTATTGCAAATATCAGGGATTCCATCAGATCCAGGTTCCAATTCTGATTCCTTAGCAGAGAGCACAGGGTGAGCGGCTCTCAGGTCTATGAATAGATGACAGGCGGTGCAAACACCCAGTAACCCTTCAGGCCATGCTTGAAGCCTTGTAGCACGCTCAGACTTGCAGTACACCAAGTCATGCTCTTCCACATAAGTTGGAAATTTGTTGACTCCCTGTTTAGGGCAATCAACCATCCTGCTTTGTTCAGGATTCCGAGATCTTGGAAATTCTACGCCTGTGCAAGACAGAAGGCTTGTCAGCCTACTTCTTATCCTTTTAAAGCACTGGTTTCTCCTAACATACAGAGGGATATAGACACATCCATGCAACATTTTGTCAATGTGAAGTACATAATATGAGAAGAGTGCTTACCTGTGATTTCACTGTGAAAGCCATTATTAGTGAGCTTAGCTCAATCTAGTTTTAGGTTTTAGTGTCTCTAATTGAGCTCAAACTTACCTTTTTCTTATCTTGATTTTTATGGAAAGTCATGTAAACTCTCAAAGAATACAATTGATTCCTTTCAAAAAGCACTGACTTTGCTGATTCAGTAATAGTTAATCAATGAATATCATTTGATACCATCTAGCATTTGTGGGTCTGTAATGAAGGCGATAGCTTTGTTTCAGTGATTTGTAAAAGGGTGGTCCCAAGGCAATGGCAGCAGCAACACCCGCAACCTTTCATGAAATGTAACTTCTCAGTCTCTGACCTAGATTTTCCTGTATCAAAAGCTGCTGGGACCCAGACATCTGTCTCTTCATGTTCTCCAGGGATTCTGCTGTGTGGGAAAGGCTAAGCACCACAGCTCTCTTTGTAGTTTTGCTCCACCACAGTCCACAGCCAAGTTCTCCTCCACATGCAGGTAATCCAACGAAACAGCAGCCATAGTAGTATGGAGACAGAATACAATTTGTAAGGTATGGATCATGTTTCCCAAAGAAATTTTCTGTAGCTAGCTAGACTTTCCTCATCTTCCCTTTCTTAAACACAGCACTTAACTGCTGATATATTAGTGTGCAGCCTGTGAATACTGTTGATAGTAGTTTCAATAAATAATCAATAAATATCTCCCACGTCATTTACAAAGGACTTCCCCATGCTCACTGTAACATTGTATAATTGGAATGGGTAGAATTTTCCATGCCAACCAACTATTATATTCATCTTAATCTAAGAGTTTTGAACATGTCAGGTAAACCAAGAGTAAAATTGCCAGTGAGTACAGCTCAAATTGCCAGTTACATTGTGAACGGCTGATAACATGATTACAGTCCCTTAAGTGTTCCGGTTTGGATGCTTCGTTACTTTGTCCCCTGTTTGAGCTCCTTGACTACTTTGCTTTTTTTTTCCTTTCCTCAAACCAATGACTTCTGTGAGTGAGGATTAATCTCATCTTCAGTGGTGAAAATAAAGCCAGCAATGTAATGTAAACAGTGTCTGCTGACTTGAAATAAATCTATCTTAGACACAAAGTCTCTGTCAAGATGTTCAAAGTCCAAAATTATCCTTCCCAGTGTGGCTGTTTGGCGATCATGCAAACATGGAGGTCTTTAGCGATCCTGCTGCATGTCATTTATGCTAAATCATCTGCTTCAAAAAGTCAAGTCTTAGTGAGTGTGGTCATGTCTTGTCATAGGATGAGGAGGAGTACTGTGAAATCCAGTCTCCTGGACCTGACACAGTGATCTAACTTGTGAGTCACACCAGGTGGAGTTACCTGCATAATGCGCAAGATCAATCAAGCCAGCTAAAATTCTGGCACAGGATGATGTAGATGATAGCCATGTCCTACCACTTATCAAAGAGCTATTGGTGTTGGGCCAGGAAAAATTACTCTCTTTTGAGGATGTGGCCACTTGTAGAATTCTCATGCTCCATCAATGGCCCCACATTCATGAACATATGGGCAGCTTTAATTAGACTTGGGTTATTTAAAAAAAAAAAAAAAAGGATATGACGTTGGAAGGGAGGACATGCCGAGAGGAATATGGGAAGAGTGGGAGAGAAATGTGGAAAGCTAGACATGATCATATTTCATTGTATACACATATGAAATTCTTAAGAATAAAAAAAAACCCTCTTTTTTAAAGGAATTACTTCAAGAATTTAAGCTTCTTTGAAACTCTGTTTCTTTGCTCTTAAAGTACTCTTGAGTTTATAAGGTTCTGTCTTTCCTGAAATTCTAACATAGGAGTCTGAAGTATATCCTGACAGCATCCAATCAGCTTTTAGTTCCTTATCTTTAAATAAGAACACAGAACTGAAGATCACCAGTGTTTAACATTGAAAAGAGACAGTGTGAAACTAACAAAGAACACACGGGAAGTGCATTCGGTGTGACAAATATCATCAAGGCTTACTCTTTCCCTTTTCCCAGGTAGTGTGATGGTATACATGAACTTCTCATGCATCCCCCAATATCCTATACAGTGATGACCCCTGTTCCATTTCACTGAGAAAAACAAAAGTCAGGCCACTTGCCCAAAGTTAATGGCAGAAGACAATGCTGGTGCTAGCTTCTGAATGGTCCACAGAGTCTGAGATCTTGACATTACGTCAGACACTAGGATCCCTTCAGAGAGCAACAGGACAAATACCTGGAAGCAATGATTTCAGTGATTTCAGAGGCAAAAGTAGAGAATTTATCCATGAGAAACAACAGTATCCTTTCTGGAAAGAACATTCAGAAAAACAGAGGTCTCTAAATCCAAAAAAAAGGAAGGAAGGAAGAAAATACAGTAGTACCAAAAAGCTAGAAGAATTAAATATAAGAGTTGAGAAAACTTTCAGATAAATATAATTAAAAATAGAAACGTAAAATATGAAAAGAACAGACTTTCAATCTAAGATAGTCTGTAAGGCTGTTAACATGGACCGGACCTGTGACTTGAGGAATCCAATTCGCTGTTCAGAAACTAGACATCATCCTTGTCAGTAACAGTTCCATGAGGAAGAGCTAAATTGGAGGGAGCAGCATTATCAGAGAAAAAAAGAGAAACTTTAAAATGGAACTGAAGGACACACTTACAAAATAGATGAACCAATGATCAGGAGCGTGTGAGGAAAGACGCAGACTGACTCATCATCGGAAAGCAGTTAGAGATAAAAGAACAACTCAAAACATGTTATCTCCTAGAATCAGGATCAGATTACACTGATCTCCTTCAAGAGCAACCCAGATCACATTCCTGCTAGAGCACTGCCTTCAGGATACTGGGGGAATGTGACTTCTAACCCGGACGTTCTGGACCTGCCAAACCACAGCCAAGCTTGAGGGGGAAATGCAGGTGCTTTTTGACAGGTAATTCCTCAAACAGGTTTGCCACTTAGTTCCCCACAGTCAGAGACTACTCAATAATTTGTTTCTTCAAAATGGCGAAGTGAATAAAAAAGAGGTGTGTGAAATATGAACCACAAAAGGCTGATTACAGATAAGGAAAAGTGGAATATTTAGAATAAGAGCTGACGCCATTTACTGGAGTACAGCAAAATAGAAGGAACGAAAAGAAGGCCAGACACCTTCAGGAAGACCATCTTGGGAGAATGGGTAGCAGGGATAGTTCGCTGAAATGGGTCTGATCTTACCACCAGTTTAACAGAAGCCTCAGAAAATCTGAGAGAAACTGACTGAAGGGTAGATAAAATAAGGAGACAAAACTACTTTAAAGTTATAACACACACACACGCACGCACGCACGCACGCACGCACGTGCATGCGTGCATGCAATACAATGCAATATCAATTACAAGCCAGTATGGTTCAAATGTTAGTCATAGGCATAGGTATAACAATGGCAATTAGAATTTGACTTAACCCCCAAGTGTGCTACTATAGAGAATGAGAAAGTCAGAAAAGCATCTTCTATTTGTGTGTGGCAGGAAGAGTGTGGCAGACTCCTGGATATATACATTGTTGCTGCTGTTCTCAACCATTCATAATGATGCCCCAAATTGGAAAATCAGTAGAATGAGCAGGTGGTAGAAGCATCTGGGGCTGAATATAAACAAATCAAGTGATGAAGATCTTGCCCTTGACTTGGGACACTGGAGCTGGGAAGTGATTTTCTTGAGAGTCTTCAAGTATTGGTTTAGTTTTTAAAAGCTTGCATGTGTGCATTGTGCTGATAAAAACAAACACACATACAAACAAACCTCAAATGGGAGTATTCACCACTGTATTCAACAACGTTCATAACTGTGAGTAGGAGCCAAGTTTCCTTACAATTGTGGGCTTAACAGAAAGCACCTAGCCAGGCCTTCCTTCGTTGAGCTGGACAGCATAAATTCTTGGGCCCTGCCTGGAAGTTCTGCCTGTGGGCACATACACAGACTGGGTCATACAGGTGTCCTTGGGAATGGTGCGTCCCTGGGAAACAGTGCGTAGTGCTGGGAAATAGTATCCACGGGGCTACATTTTTATTTGCATGTTGACTAGGCACTTATTTTGTAAAATAGCTGAATCACCTCTGTGATTTTAGCCATTGAACTAACACCTCTGGATTTAAATATCTATAGACTGAAAGAATTGCTGTAATTCACTGTGGAAAGATGTCAAAACTTGTAAGTGTATTTGGTTTGAAAAGATACTGGTCAAACAGATCTAAGCCAGCAGGTCCTGGTCTAAATAAATAAATAGGAGAGAGGGAAAAGAGAAGAAGGAATTGTTTTAAACTGTAGTAGAAAAGGGAGCTCTTATTTTCAGCCTATTGAGAAATTAGTAACATTGAAAGGAGAGTTAGGCATGATCTATGGCTATTTAATCCATTCTCCTGAACAAAATTGCTCAGCTACCCTCACTCGTGGCAAAACTTCGAGGTGTTTTCTCCAGCAGGCAACCAAACTCAGGGGTGTGCACAACCACGGTTTTGACTTCCTGTAGCACACACCTTTTCTTTGTTGTATTTCTTAGTCTCAGCAGTTTGACTGTTTTTCTGATTTCTCTTTAAGTAGACACGCCATTATCCTCATGTCTCCTCGCTGCTTCTTCCAACAAAAATTACTGTCTGAGTAACTTCGGTGTGAAATAATAAACTACTCTTTAATGATCTTAACATTTTAAAGTTGACAATCCACTGGAGACACCTTAAATATCTACAGCAAGTAACTTGTAGAAATGAAACCCAAAGAAGTGATCAGAAAAATGCACTTAGATGTTTGCAGTAGTGTTACCGAAGAACTGAATCTGAATTACTTAAATGTTTGCCTACGGTAGACAGTATAAGTGGGGAATTGGAAATCAACAGCCAGTCTCTTTCTCTGATGGGCATGGTCTTCACTGAAAGAGAATGGCCCTGTAGTGTGGGCTAAGGTTCTAAGAGCAGTAAGTTATAGGAAGGTGCTGAAGAAAGAGAGAGAGAGAGAGAGAGAGAGAGAGAGAGA
Source organism: Peromyscus leucopus (assembly GCF_004664715.2). Classification (NCBI taxonomy): domain Eukaryota; kingdom Metazoa; phylum Chordata; class Mammalia; order Rodentia; family Cricetidae; genus Peromyscus; species Peromyscus leucopus. The sequence goes on along the minus strand of NC_051066.1, from coordinate 43,012,693 downwards.
GAGAGAGAGAGAGAGAGAGAGAGAGAGAACTGGGCTACAGCAGTGGATTTGGATGGGAGCCCCTGCAGTCTCTGGAGGTCAGGACTTTGTTCTCCTTCTCATCAAAATGGTGTAGCCTATTTTTAGGTAGAAAGGGGGAGGCCAGAAACCTCTCCCCACCCCTGCTGCTTCTCAAGTGATCTCACCTCAAAATAATCAACACACCAAAGGACAGCATATCTCAGACTGCTTGTGGAGGGTCCTGTTTGTCTGGAAATGCTTTCCTAAGGTCTGCCATGCAATTCTCTGGGGAATTTTAGCAGTAGTTTGCTTGGGGGCTTAAGAATACAGGTAGGGTATGGATCTGTTTTCAGTTAAGTGCATATAAAATATATATTAGGAAAATTTTATATTGTTTTAAATTCCTTATACATTTTCCTTATTAAATTATTTCTTCGATATGTCAGTATATCAGACATAACAATTGGAGAGAACAGCTAAGCTAAATTTGAAATCTAAAACATCAATTGCAATTTTTAAAAAAACAGAATAATAACTAAAACCAGGTATAATGGCTCATGTCTGTAATCTTATCACTCAAGAAGCTGAAATAGAAGGATTACTACAAGCTCCAAGCCAAGTTGGACTATATAGTGAGTTCCAGGCCAGCCTGGGATATCAAGTGAGAACTGAGCCCCTTTATCACCCCCCAGACAGTGATAATAATTACGTTAAATGAGTTCATACATATTCTATGGGAATCATTTAGGGACACTACAGAAAGTGTAATGAAGAGGTCCATCAAGAATCTGAACTAGAGCACCAACACTCTTTGAGAAAGACCACGCGCCGGGCGTTGGTGGCGCACGCCTTTAGTCCCAGCACTCGGGAGGCAGAGCCAGGCGGATCTCTGTGAGTTCAAGGCCAGCCTGGGCTACCAAGTGAGCTCCAGGAAAGGCGCAAAGCTACACAGAGAAACCCTGTCTCGAAAAACCAAAAAAAAAAAAAAAAAAAAAAAAAAAAGAGAAAGACCACGCTTACTTCTCATAAACAGAGGGAGAATCACCTTCGGCTTTTGATACATGTGCACCATGGAATCAAAAAGCTTGCCGCTCTGTGCACCAAGTGTGAATTAGTGAGCGATCAGCCGGAACACAGCTGGGACTTTTAGGTTTCTTCCTCACATAGAGCTCTGTGCAAAACTTGTGCCTGGGTCACAAATACTCTCTGCTCATTGGCAGACGGCTGCACAACTTGAGAAGGAACATTACCCACAGAATCATCTGGAACCTGAAGGAAGTGTCCACTGACCGGAGAAACTCAAACCCCCCAAAATGGGAGTGGGACAGGCCTCAGGCCTCATGGAGTCCTGTGTCAGTTTCTAGTTTGAAACACAGCCTTTGCCAGCAGCTCATAGGACTAGCTCTATAAACTGTTGCATATATATATATGTATATATGTATATATTAATACTTTGGAGTAATCATTGCCGATTATTAATAAGAACAAGTAGCTCAGTTTAGGACCAATCTAAGATCTGTGGAAACCAGTTTGGTTTCCTTGCAGAATAAGCCAACGAAAATAACTGGCTCCATTCATTTATTAGTCCAGATAGACAAAGCCAGTTTTATTCTAGGCATAATGCTTATCTGTGTGCCTGACCTGAGCTGAAGCAGAGGGGAAGACAGACAGAGACCGTGAAAGGCAGAAACTAAAAACGCTGGCCTGTTGCCCCAAAAGCGAACTGTGCTCCAGAGCAAAGAGAAATATTACCCTCCTGAGCTGCAAAATGAAGAGCAGGGGGCTCTCCTGTGCTTTGGGGCCTTTGAATATAGGGGAACTAAAGCAATTATACTGTACTATAAAACACCCGTTGTTTTTATAGTTCCTGCTCAGTCTCTCTCTTTCCCCAAAGTGAAATAAACATGTTTCCCTTGAAAACTAAGTTATCATTTAAGATGTTTTGTTATCTTTGAGATATTAGGAAATGGCCTTTTCACAAAACAAATGCTGAGAAATGTTGCTTTATTAATGTGAACATCATGTCCAAGTTGCCTGTATTTAGTCTTCTATTGGCCACTGTGGAGATGACTCCAAAACGGCTTTTCTCCATTTGCTATGTTATTGCTTTAATTAAACATTTTAATAAAAAGACATTAGCATGGTGAAAGTAGCAGGGTTATAAGGTTGGGAAGCTGCCTTAGCTGCATGCCCAGCCATGAAGTGTGCACTTCCTTCCCATCTTCCCAGAAACTTTCTGGGCAAACACAGCATTTAAAATGCAATGAATGAACATATGAAATGCCCAATGTAAGTATGTATATGTCTCACAAACCTTATGCCAATTTTCTTTCTATTGTTTCTATTGTTGGGCCATCTCTATGTCTCCTTTGTTTCAACAGCAACCCTTCAGTTAGCAGCAAACATGAGGATATATGTGTGCACACACATGTGACTGTGTGCCGTAGGATAAAGTTCTAAAAATGAAACTGAAGTAGAAACTCTCCCTGGTTAGGCGATTTGACAAAACATTCTTCTCTGAATAATTTTATAATGAAAATATGAAGGATCAGGATGTTCACTACATCAAATATAAGTAGAGATGAGCATTGATTTAAATTGAATAGAATATGCACTTTAACTTTTTAATGCATTAAAATATTAGCATACATTTGCTTTCCCACCATAAAAAAAGGATCTTCACAAGTTTATACTCCTTCAGAATAACCTCACCTTACAGTATCTGGAAAAATTTGCCTTCATCGTGATAGTTTTTAGCGCACTGAAGTTCTCAAGAAGACTCAGTTCACATCTGTATTTATTGCTGTCTGTCCTTCACCATGCTCACATGGCTTGAAAACAAGAACCCAGTGCTTCCAAGGACAGGGGGTGAGAGAAGACAGCAGCAATGTGTGTGCTGTGTTTAATAAAATGGCCCACTTGGAGCCTAATTATACCTTAAAAAAACATTAACCACATCATCTCACATGATGAAGTTGTATAGTATGAAATGGGAAATGAAAGGAGTTCTTTTACATCACTTTTCTCACAACAAAGCTGTGTCACGTAGAAATGACGTAAGTGAAAGCACATTTCTCTAGTGCATTGTAGCTCATAATGATTATGTTTTCCAGGAAGAAAGGAGAGGAAAGATAGAGAAGGCAAGCAGTAAAAGACATTACAAACGAGTCTTTTGCAAGCATCGTCTAACAAGATTTCTTTCAGGTCTTATTCATCATTGTATCTCCGTCTGCCATGTGATGGCCACAAGAAGGCATCTTATGAGCTGGCTTTTTTGAATGCGTCACTTTCATTGCTACGCTGCACACACACACACACACACACACACACACACACACACACACACACGGAAGGAGAGGGGAAGAGAAACTGCTCATGCTTGTCTTGGACCCATTGTCAGTTTTCTCTGAGTCACTTTCACTCCCTGAGTCCACCCAGCACTGGCCAACCTGTCCCCACACTGACTCAGGGTAGTTAATGATCTTGCCCAGAAGATGCCCAGTCCTTCCTCCAGAGTCCCAGACCCAAGGGTGTGTCCAGTATAACTTTCATTATTTCTTGTTTTTCTGAACTACCAAAGGGTCAATATTTGTTCTTTCCTGCATATTTTATCACATGCCACCTTTATTATGATTACGTGTTAATATTTCTTATGACTAGGCTATAGGTTTTTATATTTCTTTAAAATGTAAGTTTATATTTCTCATAATGTTTAGCACAGTACTCTATCATGAGTAAAACAAAAACTTACTGTGCCTCCACTCCTCATGTAATGTGCAACCTTTAATACTACATATTATATCATTAACTAATAGGACACAGTTGGAGGGATTACCAGGAACAGGCACTACTAAATATTTTATTGAATGAACATGTTCTCCCAACAACCATAAGGAATCAACTTGTGCTATCACTTCCACTATCAGCTGGGGAAGCTGAGGCATGAACAATTCCAATCATTCTTCCCAGTTAATCAGTGTTGGCGTGGGGCTGCTTTGCTGGGCTTGAGCAGAGATGCTCATCAACACCGTGTGCTGATCTCTGATTCCTGTTGCAGCCACAAGACTCAGAAGGAAAAATGACTGTCCGAGATCACATAACTGCTGGAAAAGGAATAGCTTCAAAACCATATTTAACTTTCCAAATCTACCCATTTTATACCACCTAACTTGAATACAAGCCTTCTACCTTCCCAGGACATGACTCTAGACTCTATTTGTACTTTGCCATGGACGTTGCCTTCCCAGAACTCCCTTTTCCACAGCACACTTTTACTCACACACACACTCCCCCCGCCCCCACCTGTGGAGGCAAGAGAAGACTTTTGTGGCCCTGGTCTTTAATTGTTTTTCCCCTAGAACATCTGAAGTTCCTGGAACAGGAATTTTCTCCTTCTACTCCTCCTCCTATCCATGGATAAATTCCTCAGGCATGATGCATAGTAGAACTGAGAATATTCACTGAGTAGATCCTATGTACATGGCACATGCTTAGTCAGTATTTATGCAATGAATTGTTTGTGAACACAGCAAATGCAATGGAACACGCTGATGTGCTCGAGTGTCAGGAGATGGAGAAAGGAGGGACATGTGTCCCCCACATACACTTGCTCATGCTGGCAAAAGACAAGAGGATTTGAGCTGCTGGAGGGTCAGCTCCAATGTTAGAGCCCATGTCAATGTTGGCTAACATATTAGTCATCAGAGTCATGGCACTGACACATTCCACATCTTCCTGTCAGAAAAAAAAATTCTACACAGAGGTAAAGGACATAGAATACCTACCCCTGAGGCAAAAGATACCTATCCCTAAGCAATGTTGGACGAGGAAGAATTAAAACTTGTACGGTTTCTAAAAGTAAAGGACAATTTCTATATTCGCCTATCCTCTACTCTTCCAAAAACACATTTTTAAAAAAAAAAGAAAGAAAATTTAAGTAAAAACAAAATACAATGAAGTTCTGTGAAACTACGATGTTTTCCACTTACGAAGTACTAGGACAGTGAGATGGCTCATCAAGTCAAAGCCCCTCAAGGCACAAGCCTGACATCGTGACTTTGATCCCTAGGATCAAGAATGGAATGAGAGAACTGCTTCCTGAAAGATGTCCTCTCTTCTCCTCATACATGAACACAGAAAATAACAAAGAAAACAATTTTTAGCTAATTCAAATGTCAATTTCCTCTAGCTGTGTAAGGAGCTTTCTCCGTGGTGTCCTAAGCATCTACTTGTTGTTTCTCTTGGATACTGTGTCCTGCCCCTAAGGAGAAAGGCAGCTGGGATGCAAGAGCTGCACCTGGCCTGAGAGGGAACCTCTTCATATCTCCCCTGGAGCGGCACAGTGACCTCAACTGCAGCTTGCTTGTCTCATAACTTCCCCTAGTCACTTCTTCATGTACTTGCATGTTTGTGTCTGGGGGGTGGGGTGCATATGTGTGAAAAAAACCAACCTGCTCCTCATGTCTGTTACCCATCCCAACATTATCCCAAGGTTTTTTGTTTATGGTTGGTTGATTTTTTTTGTCAAGGAAATTATTCTAGTGAGCTGCAACCCAAAAATATTCTATAAAGTTTCCCGTGACAGATCCATCTGTAATGTCATAGCACATTGCCTATTATAACAAGATCAAAATGGACACATGGACCAAAGGAAAAATAAAAGGAGGAAGCTAGACAAGACACAGATCATTTAATTGCTGTTCTTAGTGCCACACTCTAGATCTTGTTCTTGACTAAGGGCAATATGATTACAATGATGTATTCTCCAGACTGCTATATTTTTTTACTAGGCACAGGCATGAAATTGTAGGCAAGTTGGATGATAAGTACAGGGAGGGTGACAGGATCATAGAGGAAGTATTTGCCAGGAGTGACTCCAGCATAGATTTGCATTACCTCATTGCACAGCTCTTGATACTTCTCCTCTTATTTCTTTTTTTTTCTTTTTCTTTCTTTCTTTCTTTCTTTTTTTTTTTTTGGTTTTTCGAGACAGGGTTTCTCTGTGTAGCTTTGTGCCTTTCCTGGGACTCACTTGGTAGTCCAGGCTGGCCTCAAACTCACAGAGATCCGCCTGGCTCTGCCTCCCGAGTGCTGGGATTAAAGGCGTGCGCTCCTCTTATTTCTTATACAATTTTCCCGTCATCTGCTCCTCTTGATGAAAAGACAGTATGAGAACCATGCCTTAAGAGAAATTAGTCCACTGAGAGTTTTAACAATGGCTCGTGTTTCCTCAGTACCGCCTGGACACCTCTTTATATCTAGTACAATATGTGCTAGGCACCAATGCCAAACTAAATTTACCAAGGAGGAAATGGAAGCACAGGGTTGAAAAACACTTGACCAAGGCTGCACAGCCCTAGTATAGCTAATAGTCTCAATAACAAATAACAGCGCCATTTAAGAACCCAAGGAAAAGCAATGGCTAAGTGAAGGCTCTTGCTCTTAAAATGAAAAGCTCCAGACTTAAGTTTCAAATTCTATGAAATGTTTTGAAATTAATTTGATCAGGCTAATTATGGGTACCATGGTTCATCTTGATCCCCAACTAGAGTATGTCTCGAACCAACTAAGAGATATGCCTCTGGCTGGGTCTATGAGAGTGTAGCTAGAGTTTTCCTGCCTTGCCCACAGTCAGGACAAATCTTTGTCACCCGCCAGTCCCACAGCCACTCAGACCCAACCAAGTAAACACAGAGACTTATATTGCTTACAAACTGTATGGCCGTGGCAGGCTTCTTACTAACTGTTCTTATAGCTTAAATTAATCCATTTCCATAAATCTATACCTTGCCACGTGGCTGGTGGCTTACCGGTGTCTTCACAGGCTGCTGGTCATGGCAGCAGCTGGCAGTGTCTCCCCCCTCAGCCTTCTGCTTCCCAGAATTCTCCTCTCTCCTTGTCCCACCTACTTCCTGCCTGGCCACTGGCCAATCAGTGTTTTATTTATTGACCAATCAGAGCAACAGATTTGACATACAGACCATCCCACAGCACTTCCCCTTTTCTTTTTTTAAAAAGGAAGGTTTTAACTTTTATACATCTCCAAAGCCAGCTTGGTATATTTGGGATTTGGGCGTAGATTCTCTTACTACTTCCTGCTGGAGGGGGGCGCTGTATCTTATGGGGACACAAAGAAAATTTTAGGATCATGGAGTAGTCCGTGAGACTGTATCATCTGAGCAAGTTGCCTTGAAACGATTCTGGATGTTGGATCATCTGGGCCATGGTGTCATCGGAGACCTTTCAGGTGGTCTTGGCTGGTCAAACCTGATGTATCTTAATCCAACAATTCCATAGCCTCTGGCTTTCTGTAGAAACAAAAGCAGAGCCTCTTTTCCAAAGCAACATATCCTTATAGCCAAATTTTGAAGTCATTCTAAGACTGAAAATGTGCTGTGGCTGCTGGCTCCGCCCACTTCAGCTTCCCAACATGGCTGTGGTACGTTTTCTGCCAGCTCTGGGAGCCATCAACTCTCAGAAATAGTGGGTGTATGCTTCTTATCAAAGCAGCGTGTAGCCCAGAAGCCTCTTTTTGTTTTGTACTAGCAAAGGCTAAATCCACCATGCAGCTTAATGTGCCACTTGCAGAGGCCTCATTCCCGCCATACTGCACGTCAAGCACACACGCCAGGAACCTGCCAGTAGCTCAAACCGGCAGGCTGCTGCTCATTTGAGAGAGACAATTAGGAAGCTGTTTTTAGCTCCGTTTTAGAATCTTTTCTCAGGTTTTAGGTGGAAACTCTTGCCCTCTCTCCAGGAAGAGTTAACTGAGAGAGTTTGACTTTTTTTTTCCCCAAGAGTGAGCAGTACTTAGGGGCAGTGCTGGGCTAACCAGAAGTCCAAGAGTGAAGCAGTGCAGGATGCTGGCCCATCTCCCCTGCTTGCTGGTGAACCACCCCACTGTTTTTCCTACCAGTCCTTTGCTGTCATCAGAACCCAGGTTCCTCAGCCTTCCAATGTGGACTGAAGACCAGATGCTCTCCAGGAACCCTCCAGGCCTCCAGTGCCAGATTGGTACTGCTGAGGAATTCAGCTTTGTGGATAGAGTAGTTGCAGGGCTCTCTATCTGCCCAGCATGAAAAAGTCACTGTTGGCTACTGTGCTGGTGTGAATTGAAAATAACCCCAATAGGCTCATAAGGAGTGGCACTATTGAGAGGTGTGGCCTTGTTGGAGGAAGTGTGTCACTAGGGGTGGGCTTTGTGGTTTCAGAAACTCAAGCCAGGCCCCCAGTGGCACTCTCTCTTCCTTCTGCCTACTGATCCATATGAGAACTCTAGGATACTTCTCCAGCGCCAAGTCTGCCTTCATGCCACCATGATGCCTGCCATGACAATAATGGACTAAACCTCTGAACTGTAAGCCAGCCCCAATTAAATGTTTACCTTTATTTTTTTTTCTTTTTTTGGTTTTTCGAGACAGGGTTTCTCTGTAGCTTTGGAGCCTGTCCTGGACTAGCTCTGTAGACCAGGCTGGCCTCGAACTCACAGAGATCCACCTGCCTCTGCCTCCCAAGTGCTGGGATTAAAGGTGTGCACCACCACCGCCCGGCAAATATTTACCTCTATAAGAATCGCCATGGTCATGGTAGCTCTTCACAGCAATAGAAACCCTAAGACAGAAGTTGGTACCAGGGACTGGGGCATTGCTATGATAGGCCTGATCGTGCTTTTCTTTGGAGGAACGCAGACTTTGAGACTTTGGATTAGAAAAGCCGTTGAGTGATTTAAGTAAGGCTTAATGAGCCAAAGAAGTAGAAGCATGGAAGACAGCGGTGCTGAGTGTAAACTGAACTGTAGGGATCTGGCTCAAGAGGTTTCAGAGAAGAAGAATTTTAGTATGTGTCCTACGGACCCTTCTTGTGATATTTTTGTGAAGAATGTGGCTGCTTTCTGCCCTTTTCCAAAAAAAAATCTGTCTGCAGTCAAATGGAAGAGTTATGGATTAACAGCTTCTGCAGATGATATTTCAAAACAGGCTAGCATTGACTGTCATGTGGTTATTGGTGGCCAGTCTTACTCAGATCTATAATGAAAAGGAGCAAGCTGAGCAAAGAAAACACAGTTTGAGGAGAAAAGGACATCAGGAAGTTTAATGGAGTTAAATCCTGTGTTCAAGGAGATCAAAAGATTAAAGCAAAGCTTGATGCTAGATGGGATAAAGGGAGTGGTGACCTGAAGGCAAGACCCTACCCAGCTAAGCTTCTAACTTGTGAAAAGGAACTAAAAAGTGTTTAGGGCTGAACACGGTGGTATCCTTCTTTAATCCCAGCACTGGGAAAGCAGAGACAGGTAGATTTTGGAGTTCAAGGCCAGCCTAGTCTACCGAGCAAGATCCAGGACAGCAAAGGCTAGACAGGGAAGGAATCCATCAAAAACATAAAACTGGTGGGAATGTATTGAAATGAGGAGACCATGTTCCAGCCCCAGCAAGCAGCAGAACTTGACAGCTTCAGCCTAGCGGTTTTGGCTTAAAACTTGAGGATACAAGAAAGGGGTTAAGAAATTTCTTCTGAGACTAAGAAAAGCTGCTGAGGCCAGGCATATGTCAGGGGTGTCCCTGCATAGAGGCCTAAAGAAGCCATTGCATGAAGCTGTAAAGCTGGATTGCCTTGGAGACCCCAAGATGCTGGAGATGCCAGAGTCATGGGATACCTGCTGAGGAAAGCTGCTAACAATGAGTGGTGCCAGCCCAAGAGAAAGAAGTGTGTTGCAGTCAACAAAGCTGAAAGGAGTTAGCGATATGAAGAGTGTTTTGACATCAGACATGGAGATAGAGTTTGGAGTCTGCCCAGCTGGTTTTCTGTCTTGCTTTGGTCCGGTATTTCCACACTATGTTCCCTTTCCTCTCTTTTGGAATGGTCATGTATATCCTGTCCCATTATATGGGGATTACAGTTAAGAGATTGCCAAGAGCCTCAGAAGAGACTTCAGACAGGGTTGAGATGATAAATTATGGGGACTTTTGAAGTTGGACTGAATTCTTTTTGCATTTGATAGTGCTATAAAGCTATGGGCGCCAGGGAGTGGAATGTGGCAGTCTGAATGAAAATGGCCCCCATAAGGTCATAGGGAGTGGCACTATTGGAATGTGTGGCCTCATTGGAGTAGGTTTTGGCCTAGTTGGAAGAAGTATGTCATAGAGGGTAGGCTTTGAGGCTTCAAAAGCCCAAGCCAGGACTAATATTCATCCCTTTTTCTGCTGTCTGCTCTTTGGGACTCTCAGCCACCTCTCCAGCACTATGTCTGCCTGCATGCTGCCTTGCTTCCCAACATAATGATGATGAATCCAGACTTTGCATGTGAGAAGAAAGATGTGCTAAGGTATTCTGATATCTGTGAAGGAAAAGTAGGCAGAGAAGGAAGTACCCCAGGTGCCTTCTAGAAAGACTGAAGAAGAAAGACTGGATGAAGGATGGGTGCTTGGCATGGCGTGAGAACATCTAGACAAGAGGAAGAGAAAGCACGGGCAGTGGCGGCACCCGCCTTTAATCCCAGCACTCAGGAGGCAGAGGCAGTTGGATCTCTGTGAGTTTGAGGCCAGCTTGGGCTACAGAGTGAATTCCAGGAAAGGCACAAAGCTACACAGAGGAAGAGAAAGATGGAGAGGAGCAGGAAGCAGAGGAGGAGGCAGAGGAAGAAACAGAGGAGGCAGTCTAAGCCAACTCAAAACTAGAGCAGAATCAGGGACACCGGGAAGTGGATTTCTCTTTGGCCACCAGATTGCCAATCTTTCTCTTGTAGCTGCTGAAGACAAAGGCTGACCCACTAGAGAAACCTGTATGCTTATTTTTCAGCATGCTTATTTTCAGTGCTTGAGGAATAATTTTTCTTTCAGTTTTCTTTCCTTGAAGGGAAGCTCATAAAGTCAAATTTGAGGGTTTTTTAAAATTTTTATTTTTTATTTTTTGTCAAATATCTCAGGTCAGTGGTCTTCAAATTTAGGAAGATTAGAATCCACCAGACTTAGCAATTAAACTACAGCACTTGCTTATGTTTAAATGTCACATAAACAACGAATCATTCCTCACTATGTTCAAATATTGCATGGGACATACCAAATGTCATTTGTTGATTATCTAAAATTCAAATTAATCTGCAAGTCTCCTATTTTATCTGGCAGTCCTAGCTGGGGAACTTATTAAAATGCATGACCAGCTTAGGTACTACTCATCAATGGTTGAATGGATAAAAAGAATGTAACATATACACAGTGAAGTTTTATTCACCATAAAGAAGAATGAAATTAAGTTATTGGTGGGAAAATAGAAGTGAAAATCACCATGGTGAGTGAAATAAGTTTATTTCACAAAGACAAGTATGTCACATGTTTTCTCTCATATTCAGAATGAGCGAAGGAAACAGGGACATGAAATTAAAAGCATAGAGGTTAGGATGTGGAAGGGAAATGAGTGGGGTAGGGAGGAATGGTAGATGGGGAGTTAATAGGATTACAGTAAACGTATGAGCATGTTCTAATGAAACCTCTTACTCTGTGCAGTTAGTGCATGCTTTACCAGTTCCACATTCTGACTGTTCTTGCTCTGAAATGAGAGGGTAGGGGGGTGGAGGCGGGGGTCGGGGCTAAGAACCTCCAGCTGATTGTAGTACATCTTATTCTTGGAAAATACTCAGAGATGCTGAGTAAGCTTGGATAATGCTGATGGCAGTGGGATTTCAGGACAGCAGAATACCTGAAGGAGGAAGTCCACCTAGCTGCGAGAAACCTAAAGGAGTGCTAGAGAGTTTGATTTTCACTTGAAAGTAAAGAGAACTATAGACCCTACGCTGAACCAGAGAACACATTTGCCGAGTTCCATTGTCATTTAGTCCCTTCAATGAAGCCAGATAAAGACAACTCTCAGCTCTGTTTCCCTACGTGCGGAAACTATTACTGTTACTCTCATTATAAGTTGAGATAGAGTAAGGTATGGTAAACCTTCCAGTGGTAAATTATGCTTCTCACTAAACATTCCTGTGGTTACCTGGAGTCTTTTGCTTCCATATAAATTCTAGTATCATTTCCTTATTTCTGTGAAGAATGGCACAGGGATTTTGATTGGGATTGTCCTGAATCTGTAAATTGCTTTTGTTAAGATAGCCATTTTCACAATATTAATTTTTTCAACCCATGAGATTGGAAGTCTTTCTCAAGTTCTTTCTTTAAGTTTGCATTGCAGAGGGCTCTTGCCTCCTCAGTTAGAGTTATTCCTAGTTATTTGTTATTGTTTTATTTTATTTAAGGTCTATTGTGAGTGGGGTAGTTTCCCTGACTTTTTTCTCAATGTGTTTTTTATTGGTATACAGAAATTAAAGCATAGGGATTAATCGGCTTCTCTGAGGTCATATAGGCAACATTTAGAGGAATTAGGGTTTGAGATAAGACCAAACACTTTCAAAGCCCACATTCTCAATTAGTCCTATGCAATAAGAGAGTTAACATTTTTCCAATAAATTTTTTTCTATTCACAGCCACCTTTAAGTTGACAAATGAATGAAAACAGTCAGGGAATCTGACATAGGCTCTCTGGAAGTGTTCGAAGACCTCTAAATTCTGATGTATGTAATAACGGGCAAAGAGACTGTGATTTTGTGAGCACCATGATCATATGAGCTGCTGGGAAATTGGATGATGTACTAGGTAACATTACTTCTGGAAAGTCTTTTAATCTAGAAGACTGGTCCCAGCAAAAAAGCCAACACCCTAAAACAACTATATTAAGAGATATCCTACTTTGGAGAACAAACCTGTCTTGTCCCCATGCACTAACTCAAAACAACTAGAAAGTGTATGAGGTAAAACCACTAAACACAGAGAATAAAGGTCTATAGAGGAAGAAGAGCCTCTTGGCTTAGAGGAAAGGACTCAAAAAACAAAACAAAACAAACAAAAAGGAACCCACAAAAATGGCTGGTGAGATTTCTTAATATTTTCAGAGTTGGTAAAAAAGGTAATGGGTAGAAACCACAGGTGGAATATAGTTTGATAAGGATTTTGGCTTGATAAAGGGGTTAAAGATCATGCTATTCAAAACATCCTTGGTCTTTTTCTGGATTGCCCTGCCTCCTTTCTAGACTTCCTAGTGGCAGGATTCCATGTGTCTTGTGTTGGACAATGAAAGATGGAAACTTAAACGTAGATACAAAATAAATTCAACGTTGAACATCTGTGCTTTATATTCACTGCAAGAGGAACAAGAGTGAAATTACAGAACATTCATCTCAGCCTGCTGTTTAAACTGAGAATATTAACTCAACACCTGTTTGAAAGTAGGCTTCTGAACCACAACTCGAGTTAAATATTTATATGGTTTAAGATTAACAACCAAAGGCCTTCAGGGCAGGATTAGAAGGCAAGAATAGCTTGGAAAAGTAATTCAGTCACTGTCATGACTCCCGGGGACTCTGCTAACTGTGATGGACTGTGCCAAACCACTTCCTTGGCTAGACACCAGAGATGACAGAGTCACAGCACAGGGTGGTACTGTGCCAAAGGGTCCAGGGTACCAGAGACACACCTCACGATCCTCCCTTCTTGTCTTTTCTGTCTCGTGTTTTCAGTCTTCATTCTTTTCTTTCCTTCTACCCCTTTATCTTAATCATCCTTCTCCATAACCTCACTTGGATGTAAGCAGCACTTCAATTCCAGAACCATCACACAATATGCATACAAGAAAGAAAGAAAGAAAGAAAGAAAGAAAGAAAGAAAGAAAGAAAGAAAGAAAGAAAGAAAGAAAGAAAGAAAGAAAGAAAGAAAGAAAAGGGAAGAAAAAAAGAAAAGAAAAGAAAAGAAAAGAAAAAAGCTTATTTTCTCTCTCAAGAATCTAATCCAAATTTGTTTCCTTCTACCCACTTACCAAAACCACCAGAGAGAAATCTAGGGATGATGGGGTTAAAGTGAAGCAGGCATGTAAAATGCCCCCACAAACTGAATCAGTGAGTCTGTAGCAGTATGTGCTCTGTGTGAAAACATGAATCATATTGAACACAGAGAGGTTCTAGTCCAAACTGGAGCTCTACTTTACTTGGTTTTTGGCTTTTTCTCACTCTAGCTCAGACTAGCTTGGGACTCACCATATAATACATACTGACCATGAACTCTGGCAATTCCTCTGCCTCAGCCTCCTAATGCTGAGGCTCAGCTTTCAGTTTTCTTATTCATAAAATAAGGCTCAGCAGGGTGGTGGTGGCACCTTTAATCCCAGCACTTGGGAGGCAGAGGCAGGCGGATCTCTGTGAGTTCAAGGCCAGCCTAGGCTACAGAGTAAGTTCCAGGACAGGCACAAAGCTACACAGAGAAAACCTGTCTAAAAAAAAAAAAAAAAAAAAAAAGATATGGCTCATGGTTGGGTGGGTTGAGAAATATCTATCATCTGTCTATCTGTCATCTATCTATCTATCTATCTATCTATCTATCTATCTATCTATCTATCTATCATCTATCTATCATCATCTATCTATCCATCATGTATCATCTATCTATCTGTAGCCATATAGAACCTCTCACATTTATATAACTGGGTGAAATTTGGGAATACTTTCCTGGTTATGACTTCAGTCCTGTATGTAAGAGAATAAATGCAATCCTAAACTTTAAAAATTTTACACTTGTGAGGCAGAGGCAGGTGGATCTCTGAGTTTGAAGCCAGGTCTATAGAGCAAGTTCCAGGACAGCCAGGGCTTCACATAGAAACATTCTCCTCTCTACTCCACCCCCACAAAAATTTTTTTATTTTTATTTTTAATTGATTTTTAAGTTAGTAAGTTACCACACCAAGTAATGGGTTTCATCATGCCATCCTCACACCTGTGTCTTTATGCTTTGCTCTTTCACACTCTACCCTCCATCTCGTGCTTTCCTATCTCCAGTTCGTCCTGTCTTCTGCTTTCCTGTTACGTGTTACAGATCCTATTAACATATCTCTTTCTCCTCCTCCCTTTATGCTTTTGTCGCACACACATATGCATATATTTAAATTTGGGTTCTGCGTATGAGAGAAAATATATGATTCTTCTCTTTCTGGGTCTTGTTTATTTCTTGTAACAAAATGCTTTCTTGTTGCCTCTATTTTCCTGAAAATGCCATGATTTCACATTTTTTTAAAAAGACTGCACAGATTTTCATTGTGTATATGTGCCATGTCCTGACCCATATATCTGCTGATGGGCACACAAACTGGAGAAACTTGTTTCTGCTTCCCTAGTCTTCTCTGACGTTTGTGGTGGCCTTAGCATAAGGATATCATTGAGGAAAAGTGGGAAGTGTTTTTGTATTTATGGAATTAAAAGACAGAAGTGGCTAACAGCTTGTCTACGCAGCTTCCCCTTGCTTAACAAGCAAGTATTGCTGCCTGCATTCTGTGTTTCTGATATGACAACCGGGGGCTGGAGATGTGGTCAGTGGTAGAACAGTTACAGGACACGCAAAAAGGTTCTTGTTCAAGCCTCAGCGTGAGAAATGGAAGATGTCCCATATGACAAACATCTGGTAGGAAAGCCAGCAGCACCATTAACAGAGATGGAAATACAGAAAATGAAAAGGATACAGCTCATACTGACACTGCCCTGTAACTGAACCAATGGCAGCGGCTACCTATTTCAGACTTCTTACATGAGAAAATGAACCTCTAGTTACGTTAATATTTATACTCATTTTTTTTCCAAGTTGCAACCAAATACACTCTTAACAAACCCCAGATAACAGAGTCACTAGAGCAGTGACATTTCAGAATAAAAAGGCACAGGGGGTAGGATATCACCGACATGCAGACAATAGAAAAGAGGGAGTTTCTCTCAGAAGGTTTTTCTGATAAAAACAAAATTTATTTTATCAAATAAAACGCTCACAAAGGCAGCTACAGAGCTGTTTACAGGAAAGAATCTTTACCATCTAGAATTTGCTTTTTGAGACAGGATGTTACTACATAGACCATGGACATCTGCCTGCTTCTGCCTACTGATTACTGAGATTAAGTGTGTGCCACCACCATGGCCAGCTCCAAAGTACATACATTAGGAAAAATAAGATCCTGTATTTTGACTTTGAAACAAAAACATTTAAAAAGACAAAACATAAAGTGATAGCTTTGTCTGGCTCTCTAATAAAAATCAAGTTATTTTGGGAAACTTTTACAGTAAATATTGGTTATGGGATGCAGGTGATTAGTGCGTACATCCTACCCACTGTCCCCACACCTTTCAATATCATGCACTGAGCTGCTAAAGCAAAGTAAGCATTAGTACATTCCACTTCATTTTTTTTTAATTGGCTGCAGTCTAATTTCTTCTTTCGGAGTAATTACTCTCTTCTTCCTGTGAGCTGTCTCCATGCTAATTGAATTGTTTTGAAGCACTTCCCTTACTGTTAATTTCTACCGAGACAATGATATTCTCAGAAATAATAATTCAGTAGTCTAAACCTTTGGTTTCATAAACACCCATGCTTTATATTTCTAAGTCTATAGAAAAGCATTAGCGCAATCTTGCCAGTTTGCTTTTTGATATGGGGGAGCTGCACAATCAAAGCTGGATAGTTCATAACTCTTTTCTTTGGAGTTCATTTTAGACTGCGCCTCCTACATTTCTAATACTCATTATCTGCTCACTAAAAAACAATTCTAATTCAAATAACATTTTGGTTTGTTATATTTGGAGATATCAGAGCCAAATTTAAATGTACCAAAGACATCTCTCAATATGTGTGTCTGTTTAGTCACGGCACTAGTTTGAATTGTGCAACTAAATGTGTAAATATGTTTGTTTTCCCAAAATTTGACTGACAAGAATTCTGACATAGAGGCATGCTCTAATAATCATGCAGTAAGCGATACTAAATGGATTTGTTTGTTAATTTTTTACATTATAGAGAATGTAGATTAGTAAGAGATAGTGGGAGAGGCTCTAGGGGAGAAATACTGATATTAGTGTCTTTAGTCCTGAGGTTTGAACCCAGAGCCTTGTGTATGCCAACCACATACTCTGCCACTGACCTCAAATCCAGCCCCCAATTCTAATTTCGATTGAGATAAATTATCTAAATTATCATTATTAGAAAACACTGTCAAGCTGGGCGGTGGTGGTGCATGCCTTCAATCCCAGCACTCAGGAGGCAGAGGCAGGTGGACTTCTGTGAGTTTGAGGTCAGCCTGGTCAGCAGAGTAAGCTCCTGGACAGCTATCGCTACACAGAGAAACCCTGTCTCAAAAAAACCAAAACCAACCAACCAAACCAAACAAAATAAACATTGCTTAAAATGTTTTGAATATTGTAAAAATGAAAACATGATGAGGCTCAGAATCATGATAACATTCTCTGAATAAAACACATTGTTCTTAAGTTTAAAATAGTATTAGAATCCAAAGCTACTCCAAAACAAAATACTTAGGATTATTTGGGGGATTAGAATTACAACATTTCCCTCTTCCCTTTCCTCCCTACAAACACCCCCCACGTACTCCTCCTTGCTCTGTTTCAAATGCATGGCCTCTCTTTTCATTAATTGTTGTCAAAGATATATATGGATATGCGTACGTATTCCTAAATATAACCTGCTCAGGCTGTGTCATGTTATGTGTGTGCATGTTTTCAGGGCTGAGTATTTGGTATTGGACAAGCAATTGGTGTGATCTTCCCTGGGGAAGACTACCTCTCCCACTCTCCGCGTTTCTTAGCTGCTCGTAGTTCTCTGTGTAGGGTTGAAGCTTCATGGGCTTTTCCCCATCCACGTTGGCATGCTTATTGATGTCATCCCTAAATGCTTAGATTTTAAAGGAGGTTTATTTAAGAAGCATTAAGTAATGCACCAAAATGTTTCTTTGTTCTGAGTTTTGTCCCTGGTTGATATATAGCCATTACTTTCTCAGTATGAGAAAACCTGATTTCTTTTTCTGTCATCAACTGATACTAGTTACAGAAAGAAACAGAATAGAGTGGCCTTGTTCACTCCAATTCCATGATTTATCACAATACCTGGCATGACAGGAACCACACAAATATTTGTTAAATGAATGATACTGCTGTTTTCAATCCTACACTAATTTCTCACTCTCTCATATTTAACACAAATTCTTCCCTCTCACCCCTATACAAACCCTCTCTTAGCCCAACAGAAAGGGCCATACCCATAACATACAAACTCTTCTTCTTCTTCTTCTTCTTCTTCTTCTTCTTCTTCTTCTTCTTCTTCTTCTTCTTCTTCTTCTTCTTCTTCTTCTTCTTCTTCTTCTCCTTCTCCTTCTCCTTCTCCTCCTCCTCCTCCTCCTTCTTCTTCCCCTTCCTCTTCCCCTTCTATTCCTCCTCCTCTTCTTCTCCTTCTTTAAATGAAAGGCATGCTTGCTACAAAATCATGATTATTTCTCCCTTCTCCCAAAAATCACACCCCTGTCTTTATAAAGTCTCATTCATCTCTTCAGCCACTGGGAGATTTGTCATTTGTACACTGATTGAGCATGTTATCTATGGCACTTGCCACATTTTGCTTTTGATTGCATATAATTGTCATCATGTATTGTCCTTTAATCTGCACTGTAAGCTTCTTGAGGAAAGGTATAGTGAATGTCACTGTGGCACAGTGAATACACTAGGCATTTATTGTTACTCATGAGTGTATATGTCTACTGCTTAGTGATTGGACCATGTGAGATCATTGCTGTGAGAGGAAGGTACTAATATAGGCATATATTATTAAAGTTGCATGTGATTATGGACACAGTCTTCTGTAGTAGTCTGCATGGGGTGGATTCTCATTCATCTGTTCATTTGCTTTGCATCTTTGGGTAAGTTGTGTCATTTTCTAAACCTTATCTGTGACATGGTAAAATATTACCTACCTTCAAGAACTTTATGAAAATTATGGGATAACATATATAAAATTCTTAGTACCCATGAACAGTATTCCTTAATATTCATTCAACACCATTATTATTTGCATTTAATATGTTTGAAGTTTTAATGGCTGATATACTCATTGTGCAATATTGGATTGCAGAATCCATCTCTGCTTTGAGTAGCTCTCCAACAACAAATTAATAACAACCACCAAATAATTCAGGATCCAATATACTCTGCTTTGAAAACTCAGAAATGTTCTGTGATCCTCCATGTCATTAGTAGTAAAAGGTCTGTGATGTATTTCTAACTGTACTATCTAATACTCAATAAATTCCTCACAAAGCTAATAGCAATGATTGTTCATAAGTATTTCTGGTTACTTATTTGGTACTTAAAAAGCACATTAATGAATGTACTACCCTGTTGAACTGAACATATGATGAAATACCTACTCCTAGTGCAGCAGACCGTAAAAGGCACAGACATTAATTAGAAAAACATTAGAGCTGGTATGACCCACTCAAGGAATTTTCAAGATACTATCATTTGCTTTGTTCTAATTAAATAGTTCGGAGTTCTTATAACATTGGGAAGCTTTGGCATAGTATGCTTACTTGAGGGGAACATAGTAGGAGCCCCTCCCTCATTTTGCATTTTGCCAAATGTTCTTTATAAAAGAATAACACTCTTCTTATGAGTGTGCACTGATTAAAAAAACTTAGCTATAAATAAGAAGCATGTACTTCTGGTGGTACTGTACCTGTGGGTTTTAGTTAAGTAAAGTCTAAAGGTTCAGGATAGTTGAATTATACTCAATAGTGCAGTTAGTGGGTCTCCATCAACTTAAAGCATGTAACAATCATAGTAGAAAATATCTGCCCAAAAAGCTATGGTCCTGATAAAAATATAATAAACTGTCTTCCAGTGTTCTTACTCTGTTTTTGTTATTTTTTTTTTTTAGGAGTTATGGCTGAAGAAGAACAATTCATTCCTGAAACTGGTTTCTTGTTTCACACATGGACTTAAAAGCCTCTGGTCAGCCTTTGAATCTTTAAAAGAGGACCAGGATCGAAACAGGAGCAAGTTTCTGAAATGAAGGCATCTGCCGTGTGATGGAAGGCGAGTGAAAGATAGATGCATTTGTTTTTCCATCTGTTAAGGCACAATGAAAACATACTTGCCATTTTTTCCCTTAATATTTTGTTTCCTGGCAACAAATGACAAAATTCTCAATCAACCACAGCTTTCACAATGTTTGGTTCTTTTAAAAGGCTGCTCTGGTGCTATTGTTCATGATTTCTGGAAAATAAAACCCTTTTGTGCAAAAGGACATATTTCTAATACACATATGTGGCTATACATGTATACCATGTCTATGTAACAAATTATTAAAGAATGTACACTTAAGACTGTAAGGACACACTATTCAACCTGATCATCTGATAAGTCAGTTATAACCCAGCATCTTTAATCCTAGGTATTTGTTCAAGAGGGGGCTTTTCCGTGCTTTGTAACCAGAAGCCAAGTAGAACCACAGCCTTAGTGTCCTTCTTACAAACACATGTAACAAAAATCCTTCAATATCCATTAAAAGCAGAATGGTGCGGAAGAACACAAAATGGCAGAAGTTTAATTAGTCACAGCTACATACAACAGCATGTGTAAATTTTGAATAAATATAATGTATACATTTTTGAGGAAAAATATGACATGCACCATGCATGTGACTGATGTACTAAGTTCAAAAATGCACAAATTAACCCACATGTGTTAAATACAAATGTGGCCAAATTCTGAAGGAAGGCAAAGAGAATGAAAAACACAAGACTCAGAACTGGGAATAGTGGGAACCTGAGCATCTTACAGGAGAAAGCAAAAGCAAAACTCTTGTCTAACCAGGCTCATACTTCTTCATTTTTCCCATATTCTTTGCATAGTTCATGTGCCTAATGAATATTCCTAAGAAAATGCTCTATTTTTAGTAAAAGTATACAAGGATATAAGGAAACCATTACCACTCTTACATCTAAAGAACATGCTTTTAAGGTAATACAACCTTTAAATTACCAGGGCTGGAGAGATGGCTGAGCAGTTAAGAGCACTGGCTGTTCTTCCAGAGGACCCAGGTTCAATTTCCCGCATCCACATGGCAGTTCATAACTGTCTGTAACTCCAGTTCCAGGGGATCTGACACCCTCTTACAGATATACATTCAGGCAAAACACCAGTGCACATGAAATAAAAATAAATTTTGGAAACCTTACCTAAGCCATTATTTCCTGACTTCTATGAGATGATGGATAGGTTTAATTACTGTAAGAGAAAGGGAAAGGTCAGATGAAAACTAGTAAATCCAGTTTACTGTGGTTTCTGATGCCATAAGAGGTCACATTCCACAAAGAAAACTAACAAGTTGTCACCAGTCTTCAGTGCCTGACAATCTTCAGACATCAAATTTTGAAATCTTATGAAGTAGTTTGAGGATGTTTTTTCTAGTTTAGTCCACGTCATCATTTTTATATTATATACTTGTGGAATCATTCCACAAATGCAACCTAGCTTCTGAAATTCCTCAAATCTAGTGGGGTTTTATATATATGTGTGTGTTACAGTATGATTAAACTCCAAAACCCACAATTTCTTTTTTATATTAATGGATTTTCTTATCTCACCTGAGTTTGGCTGCTGTCATGAATACTTTGTCTAACAGCTGTTCATTTTCAACCACAGTTTGTGTATTACTTAACATAAAGACTATTTTTATATCAAACTATGAGATGTAAATTTGTGTTTATATATTTTAATTATACCTAAATGGGCAAAATTATGCTGTTAGACATTACAAAGCATTACTTTATAACATTATTATGTGTTAAAAATACTACATACTACCTTGCCAGGTAGTTACATAAAAATACATGCTTAAATCCCCATTCTTCTTATAGTTTATGTACATACACAAATATATAGGTACAAATATATATAACTATTGATATACATGTTTGGGTGCGTATGTGAGTGGGTGTAGCTATTAGTCAAAGCCAGGTCCTTGTATGGTCTAAGCAAGCACTCCACCACTGAGCTACATCTCCAGCCCTTCAGGAACATTTAATGTACCAAAAGAAACAAACGGTCAAATGGAGCATCGTACTGACATAGTTCTCTGCTTCCGTTTATATATCTCTGAATCCTATTTTTTTTAATACTTTCATTATGGAAATCAGTATATTTGGTTTTTGTATGCTATTACATTTGATCATATCTTATGCCTAAAGGAATATCTATGTGACAAAAAATTATTTTGGCTTGATATAATTACATGTACTGTAAAATGTGTATGTAAAAATAAACTTATATGGCTTTACTTTCCAATATATTGTTACTGAATTAATAAGGTAGGAATTGGGGGAATCAGAAACTTCAGTGAATGTTGTGATAACTACTCTTGGTAGTCAGCTTGACACACTTATGAAGAGGGAACCAAAAATGAAGATTTGCCATCAAACAGGCTTTGTGGGCATGTTGTGAAGCGTTATTTGATTGGAAATTAATGGAGGAGGACCTAGCCCACTGTGCGTGGCGCCATCCCTTAAAAGGTAGTGCGGGTTTGTATAAGAAGGCAAGGCTGAGCAAACCCAGAAAAGCAAGCCAGTAAACAGCATTCCTCTTCAAGCTCCTGCCTGGCCTTCCCTCGGTAATGGACTATAACCAATAAGGTGAAATAAATCTTTTCTTCCCCAAGATGCTTTTGATCAGTGTTTTATCATGGCAACAGAAAGCACAGTGGGACAGAAATCTAGGGATAAACTAAAGGTGATGGCACATTCCCAATGCTTTCACTTTACCCCACTGTTAGCTGTATGTCTCTGAGAATGGCCCTGCACCTCCTCACTGGAACAATTACACGAGAATTGCAAGGACCATGTAAGGTAATGGTGTGATAATCCCTGGCATGGTGTTAGTTGGCAGCAAATATTCTTCTTCTTCCCATGCCCTAGTACAAAGTCAGAAGTAAAATTTTCTTGAAATATAAGGTTATGACGAAATATTATATGCCACTTCTTTAGCACTTAATGGTGTTTTTGTTTCTGTTTTTGTTTTAGCAACCAACCTCAGACGTCATGAGCCTTGCTCTACTGTTTCTTACTTGACAGTGGTCTTCCCATCCGGCAGTCTCTCTTAGTCTTGGCATTTGAGAAACGAGAGAGGAAATAATTGCATCAAGAAAGGATGGAAGCCCAAGAGTGTGCTGTCCCCTTCAGTCTCAGAACTTCGCTGGCAAAAGCTCATGCGCATGCTTGGAGTCCACCATCCAGTCTTTACAAAACACCAGTGCTTGCCTGCAGCATGGAGGCTAGATATTCCACATGCATCTCTTTTGCATTAATTTTTTATTTCTCAGGGTGAAGGTCAACAGGGGGCATGTGAGTTTCTGAAGACAGAATAAGTTGTAAGAAACGTAGGGGTAACATTATTTTTATGTCCGGTTGTGTATGCCTGTGTGCTGTGTGTGAATATGTGTGTACAGAGGCATGTGGAGGCCAAGGTTGATGTCAGATGTCTTACTCAGTTGTTTTCCATCTTCTATTTTGACACAGAGCCTCATTCAGTGATTCAGCGACCCCAGAGGTCTTCTTGTCTCTTCCTCTCTGATAGTGGGATCACAAGTGCAAACAGAAGCACTGGGGGTTTTGTTTGTTGTTTGTTTGTTTGTTTGTTTTTATGTGGACATTGGGAATCTGCCTCAACTCTTCATGTCTGTCCAGCACAGCAAGCAGTTCACTGGTTGATCCCTCTCTAATGTCCTCTATGTCTATCCTTAAGGATGATTTTTTTTCCCTCACATCCATCCCTGCTACACCATGTGGTAATCAAATCTTAGCAACTACATTTCATGGGGCTTTTAACCTTCACAGATATCCAGGCTGTCATGTTTTGATGCTGGCCTCAGTGTGACTTTGGCTGTTATCAACCTGGTTTATTTTATTTTGTGTTGTCACACAAGATGCATGTTTTCTCAGTTTCTTGTGCTTCTTCTAAACCAAAGATTTCTCCAGGCACAGATAGCAAATATCTTAGTAGACTATGCAGCCTATGTGGTCTCTGTCACAACTCCTTAAAACTGGTACTGTCACATCAAAGCAGCTGTAGAATGTATATATATATATATATATGTATATATATATATATATATATATATATTGAGAGGCCTCTCTTTCAATGAAAAATGATTTACAAAAATGATTTTGTCTGCAATTAGATATATTTGGGGAACTTGGTAGGTCTTTCTGGGCACATTATGTAATTATGCTATCCAAGATGCCTTCTGTTCTTAATCAACATTAGGCAATGTGTAGCATCAGGGGCTCACTTCTCGCCATGATAGGGTCAATGAAACCAACTTCGCTTTTTGTTTCTGTTGGCATCCTCTTGCCAGTCTGATTTCATAGATCATTTCTCATTTTACTGATTATCTTGGTCTATACAAGCAGTATCCTAGGTAGTTCAGCAATGGCGCTGTGAAATTGTGAGACATTATGGGCATTCTTCTAGGGCCTACACTCCTCTCATTGTAATAAATCCAATCCTTTGCCTCTTAGAAGCCTTCTCTTTGTGTTTGTTGAGATATCAAACTTAAAGACTTAAAATGCACCCCAAAATTTACTGGCTTAAAACAGCAACAAATTAATGTTTCTCTTGACTGGTGAACTGGTCACATGGTTCTTCGGTGAGTCATTGTCTAGGATTATCCATCATGTTACACTCAGCTGGCACTTGGCAGGGAACTGTGCTCAACTGGAACTTCTAGGATCGAGGGGGTCTTTCTCCCCCATCTCCCTTTCTCCTCTCTCCATCTCCTTCTCTACCTCTTTTATCTCCCTTCACACAAATAGATCCTCTTTCATCCCATGCTTTGTGGCACAGCCAACTCAGGAGTACATTGTTGGGGAATATTATTTTAAGGCGTGTTACTTTTGTTTATTGTGTTGTGTTTTATTTTATGTTGCATTTGTTTAACTCTGTGAAGCTGTGATACTGTGCCTGTCTAAAACACCTGATGGGCTAATAAAGATCTGAACGGCCAATAGCAAGGCAGGAGAAAGGATAGGCAGTGCTGACAGGCAGAGAGGATAAATAGAAGGAGAAATCTGGGGGAGAGGGGGAAGAAGAAGGAAAGAGATGAAGGAGTGAAGAATGAAGAAGAGCCAGAAAAGGAGGAGGACTCCAGGGGCCAGGCACCTAGCTACACAGTCAGCCATGGAGAAAGAGTAAGATTCACTCACAGAAGTAAGAGAAAAGGAAAAGTCCAGAGGCAAAAGATAAATGGGATAATTTAAAGTTACGGAAAGCTGGCAAGAAGCCAAGCCAAGCTAAGGCTGGGCATTCATAAGTAATAATAATAATAATGATAAGTGTGATTTACTAGAGAGCTGGGTGGCGGGCTCCCCAAAAAAGTAAAAAACAACAACAGTACATTTTAAGGAAGAGAAAGAAAAAGGTAAAATGTTTCTCTTATGTTCTAGTTCTGCAATTCAGAACAGTACTTCCACCATATTTTACTGGTTGGAGCAAATTGTGCAACTTCTAAAAGGTCAACAGCCACGAAAATGACGTATACTTCTCGGTGGAAGGAAGAGGGAAGTTGAAGTATGAAGAATGTGCTTACTTCCTGGAGTAGGGAGAATTTGTATCCAATATCTTCTACACATTCAAAGACTACAAAGTTCACAGCCAGTCATCTTCAGATTGTATTTGTTGGAGGCTACTTTGTATTCCAACAAATACAATCTGAAGATTGCTGGCTGGCTGTGAAAGGGGATAAATGCCTGCTGGGACAGGAGATTATTCTCTATGGGGAGAAAGTGTCTTGTAAGAGGGAGAATGGGGCTGAGAGCATCCCAGCTTCCCTTCAGCCAGCTGAGCCTCACCAGGTCACCTCTAGGAAGGGAAAATCGTCATTCACTTGCCAAATCCTGACCCCCCCCGTGTGAACTTTACAGGGTTTAATGATTTTTCTTGAGGATATCTACAGATATGTCTGTTCATTCCAGATAGGACACCAACAAACTAAAGAAGCAACTTCATACGAGCCCAGCCCAGCTGGAAAACCAGCGAGCTACTGGGGTTCCTTATAAAAGGATTAGTGAGAAATTACTTACAGGAGAATGGATAACTGACTCTCGATCGGATTCATGGCCAACATTCAACTTAGCATGGGGGGAACACTCATAAAAGCTGAACCAGTAGTGTCTAGTCAATATTCCATTTCCTATATATTCTAGCACTTCTCAAGGCAATACAGGGTTATGTGCTGCTGGGAGAGAAGCTGAGAAATATTAGTAGGCTGAGTCTTGAGAGGTTCTATTTCTGTGGTGATATTGTGTTCCCCAAAATATTGTGCACCCTAATAAACTTATCTGGGGTCAGAGAACAGAACAGACACTAGATAGACATAGAGGCCAGAAAATGGCAGCACATGCCCTTAATCCCAATCACATGACAGGCAGATCTCTGTTCAAGGATACAGCCAGCATGGAGACATATACCTTTAATCTCAGTACTAACCATAGAGACCTGGAGGTCTGTATAGACAGGCAGTGATGAGGAGGTCATGTGGTTGGGTTTACAACCAATAAGAAGGCCCAGCTCAGACCTGAGCTACACATTGCTGGTTGTGGTGGCACATGCTGGTTGGATTTACTATCAATAAGAAGGCAGAACAGAAAGTCAATAAAAAGACAGACACACAGGAAGTAGGCCTCTGTTGGAGGGGAAGGACGGCAGTGGCAGTGAGGGGTAAGAAAGGGTTTTAGTCTCAGCTCTTAGCTACTGCTCTGATCTCTTGGGCTTTTAACTCTGCATTTGGCTCTGTGTTTCTTATTTAATAAGACTGTTACATCTACATATTTCTATTCTGATTTCAAGACAGTGGTGGCCATACCCTTGGAGGATGGAGCTCTACCATGCCCACTGATGACATTTTCTAAGGCACATATAGGGCAGTGAAAGCAATGGCATTAGTTACTTGTCATGTTGCTGTGTTGTCAAAAGCTACTGGAAGGAAGGAAGGAAGGAAGGAAGGAAGGAAGGAAGGAAGGAAGGAAGGGAGGGAAGAAGAGAGAGAGGGAGGAGGGAGGGAGGGAAGGAGGAAGGAAGGAAGGAAGGAAGGAAGGAAGGAAGGAAGGAAGGAAGGAAAAAAGGAAGGGAGGAGAGAAGGAAGAAAAGAAGCAGAGGAGGGAGGGTGGTGGATTTATTTTGGCTTACAGTTTTAGGGGAGTGCAGTCCACTCAGGCAGGGACAGCACAGCTGCAGAAACAGGATGCACAGAGCTGAGGAATGATAAGTATTGTTGCTCAGATCAATTTCTTCTTTTTATTCACAAAAGTTCAGGACCCTAGCCCATAGAATGGCATTGCTCACGTCTAGAGTGGGTCTTTCTACTTCAGTCAAATCTAGAAAAAAACCCCACAGACATTCCCAAGGACTTGCTTCCATGGTTAGTATCAATTCCATCAAGTTGGCAACCAAAACTAACCATCAAAAACACACAGGCCTTGTTGGATACTGTCATAGTCATTGTTTGATTGCTGTGAAGAGACATCATAACCATGGCAACTCTTATAAAAGAAAGCATTTAATTGGGGCTTGCTTACCATTTCAGTGGTTTAGTCCATTATCATCATGGCAGGAAGCATCGCAGCCTGCAGACAGACGTGGTGCTAGAGAAGTAGCCGAGAGTTCTACAGCCAGGCAGCAGGAAAAGACTCGGGCTTGAAATGGACTCTTTGAAACCTCAAGGTCCACCTCCAGTGACACACTTCTTCCAACAAGGCCACACCTACTAACCCTTCCCAGCAGTGCTACTCCCTGACCAAATTTTAAAGTCGATGAGCCTTTGGGGGCCATTCTCATTCAAGCCACCACAGAAACCATCCTTTTATGAACCAAATACAGAGGAGTCAATGAAGCCTAAGGTCCTAACTACTAAGTTGAGGCAATTATATCAAATCTGTGCAGAGTTGAAGAAATTTGATACCACTTCTGGTTTAGCTCTTTTTTTCTGTACACTTTCTGAAATGAAGCCTCCTTGACTAGACATTGGTGTGGAAAGTGTCCCAAAGGTCCCCTCAGGCCTTCGGAGAATAAACCGCATGGCTGATTGGTTTGTGTTTTACTCTTCCACTTCTCATTTATAACCCAAGGTCCTCAGTGTCTTTCCTACTATACCATCCAACCCACACACTTCTTTTGTGGTATCCACCAGCTATCTTAAGAGAAATAAAGAAAATTATTATAAATGTTTCAAGAGATGAAGGCTGTGGTCGTTCCAGAACTGTCTGAAATGGCAAAGTTTGGAAGCGATCTTCACTGTCCAACAATAACTGACAAATGGATGGAACCAGACATCGGGATACCAGGCAACCACTTGAAATAATATTGAAATGAATCAATTGACTGAGAAAGTTATGTTAAAAAAAAAGAATTGTGGTTATGCAACAAGTCCCCCAAAATGATCTTGCCTTTTTATTGACATGCTCTTTTCTGTATTCATTGTTCGACTTTCACAATGCCTTTAGTAATAAATATATTTGAAAATATATTTAACAGAAAATGTTTGAAGAGCCATGAGTGTAGCTAAGTGGTAGAGTGTCTGTTGCCTGACATATGAAGAGATACTGAACTCAATACTCAATATCCACCACGCATTTTGCGCGTGCGCGCGCACGCGCGCGCGCACACACACACACACACACCACAAATTCATGCATCTTGCTATGAACAAATCTTTCTGCAGTGAGTATAGATTCTTTTGCAATAAAAACAAACAAAAAACCTCACTGTTCAGAAAACAAAAGATCAGTCTAGGAAGAGTATAAGCCAGGGAGGGATAGCTGGAGTAGATTGCAGAGGTCAACATCACGTAAGATCACTGTCATATTTTTTCCTATGAAATGTCCTTTTGTGCCACTGTCAGAATTCAGAGCTAGCTAGATCGAATATTAGTCTGACTCAGCATCGCATTGCTTCTTGCTTTTATGCTAATGCTTAAAAGCCTGATACTCTGCTCTCTATTCAATATATTTCATCAAATATTTATTGAGCACCTACTATGTGCCAATCATCAAGGAAACAACATAACTAGATAGTTCTACTGCAATTTAAGTCAATAAACAGCGTCACAAAAGTGTTTATCTCTTTTCTAAATCCAGGATGGTCATTCTGATGATATTCAGAACCCCGCTCCCCCCCCCAAAAAAAGACAAGAAGTCCAAAACAATTCAAACATGAGTAATGTACTCTGATGATTTCATCGTGCTGACAGTTTTTTAATAAATTTTTTAAATGGTCACCCATTTGTGTCACCTCCCTGACATGCCACCACTGTTGTCCTCTTTGAATTAAAAACATTTCAGATCTTTTGTTCCTTTTGGTAGAAATTGCTTCAATCTGTTTAGTCTTTGAGCCAAATCTCTCAGTTAGACTTTGAGCTCAGGAGGATTCCATGAGGTAAAACTGTTCTAAAGTCTAAGCCAAGGCATATGCTCAAACTACAGTGACTCGTCTTGTTGAATCAGCAATTAAACAATTAACAAGCTAAAAATACAGAATGCTGCATTGAAGGTCACAATTTTATTTATTAAACGATACAATTTTTACAATCAATTTTTAGTACTTTATACTTATGTAAGTTATTTCAATTTTTTCTTCCCTGTTAGGTATATATATGTAGGGTTTTTTAAATTCATGACGATTCTCACAGTGTGGCATTTAGATGAATTTGACTGTAAAAGAATTTTGTGCATACTCATTTTACTTTGTAGAAATGAATGTGCCTCATGAGAGGGGAAGGTGCTTTACATAGTGTCTTATAAAGGAGAGGTATCTGAAAATTGGTTGCTCTTTAAACCATGTCCTTTAGATTACCAACCCACACACTACTTTTTCTTGCCCAAGATTATTTCCCTATATGTGTTCTTAAGTCAGCCATCCTTTACATCTACATTTTGGTAAAGATGCATACATATTGATTTTTTTATTTCATGGCATTTGATGGACTTACTTGGTTAGCACATATTTCCTGAGAAGCTACTACATATCAAGTCTTGATCTTGGTAGTAGTTTAAATGTTAGCAGAAATGATTAATCAGTGAGTGTCTCAAGTCTACATAACGGAGCGGTTTGTGACTGGGTCTACATGTTTGAACATACATGTATGTGCTGAGGAGAGAAGAGATGTTTGTGGCACTTCTTTCCTGTGTAGAATCTGCCCAGTTTCCTAACTTAAGTGTATCATATGCCAAATACACACTATTAAGTAGGCTTGTTTCAGAGACACATATATGTACTAAGCCTCCTGGATTTTGTTTTATGATGAAATGTTAATTTTACTTCTATGAAATAAATGCTACATATTGTAATTTTGAATAGGATGATACTTTCAAGATTCTTATATCTAATTAGACTGAGGATATTAAAGTTTTCAGTACAATAATTGTTTTTCTCAGCCTTTGGCGTTCTAATTTTAATGTGAAGCAAAATTTTTTAGATTAATTTTAAGACTTTGCTTTCAGAGTGATATGAAATAACAGTTCAGATACTGTGTGAAGGGGAACAAATGCTACATTCGGAAATACTGATGACTCGGGTACCATCTCTGTCATTGTGAAACTAGAAGTGAATTTTTCCAGTAACTCAGGAGCATCTTTCACATCTTTTCCATCCACTCATCTTGCAACTTTGGACCTATTATCTCTCGTTGTCTTTCGGTCAGCCTGCCCTAGCTGCTCTTCCCAGTTGCTTCCTGGTGTGACTAGCCTTTACATCACTGTATCTCCACCTGTGATTCTAGGATGCCGTCCTTTACCACGTGCTTTGGCCCTGCTCTTGTTAGTGGAAATTGTCACACTTAGCCTCCTGGTGAGGAGTAAAGCTTCTGACCATCTGTGGCTCCTGCCTCATTCAGGGTGGGCAGTGCACAGCAAGGAGGTAGGAATGTTGTGGTTATGCACTAGGATTTCTTCCAAATTCACCCAAAGATGAGCATTAATCTCTCTCCACTTAAATGTAAACAGCAAAAATAAAATAAATTGCAGAGCCAACAAAATAAAATGGATTCAGGAAATCAATGTTTTTAGTTCTGGGCCTATAGACACACAATAGGAAGTTATTATGGCAATACACACAATATACAAGTGTCTCTAAATCTTTATTTTTGGAGGAAAAATGAAGAAAGAACTTAAAAATGTTAATGCTAAAATGTCACACAAAAGTTCCAGGATGCCTACAAACCATCAGAAATGTGCAAAACAAAGAATTATCTGAGTTTTAAACCTAATTGTAGGTGTTGGACTATAAAATGATGCTATGCTAAAACCAATGTTGCACACAATGAAATAAAACTAACACCTGCTGATAGTGTACTAATGATTTTAAACCTTAGCTGCAGGTCACATAGAACTCATAAGCTAGTAAATAAGCAGTGTGTGCGTGTCAAAATGTAGGGCGAAGGCCTTCATGGTGCTTTATAGGAAAGCCTACCCCTGCGTGATCAAACACGTTGCCCAAAGTCTTTAGCTGTTTTTCCACTTCCCCACATACGTTTGAGAACGGTCAAATAACAAGTTCATAGAAATGTGTAAAAGCAATTTGAATTCCTGCTCTGGGGTGTCAGCGTCCCAAGAAAGGAAGGCACAGTGAAAAGGAAAGGGGGAAACATTGTTTAAGTGTCTTAGACACACTGGCAAAACCTAACGCGTTTAAGAGGGTAGGTTCTCACCTTGCAGGACAGATGTTGGCCTTTTAAACCACTCTTCATTGAAAACAATCCCTCTCCAGGAAACCACAAACCAGTCCCAAAACCCTGACAGTGGGGATTCTCCCGAGGACACTGCTGTCCCTCTCCCGTGGATATGGGTTTGCTTTGCAATAGATAGCAACCTTGGAAGGGGGAGGCGGTGGCCCTCACATCAGCTAAACTTGACCAAATACTAGAAGCTCTACTTTGGAAGAGGGAGGCGCTTCCTTGGGACGCGAGGCTTCCCTACCCTAGCGCCCCGCGGCCAGAAACGGAAACCACTAGCTGCGCTCAAGTGAGTGGAGTGATGAAATCAAGGCTCCGAGGGAAGGAAGCTCACCGACCTAACTGGTGACAAGCTGCTGGGTCCCCTTGGGGGAGACCCACGGTCCCAACAGTGGTCCCCGCGGCATCCCCGGGTTTGGACCACGCCAAGAGGAAGGGGAGTCGCGTGGAGGGGAGAGAGGGGGGAAGTGCGGCTCAGATTTCGCCAGGTCCCCGCCGGAGGGAGGGCTCCGGGTACCAGGTGGCTGCCGCGCGGGACCGCGCAGCCCCGGACGCTGCTGCGGGGCTGGCCGGAGGCGCGCGGGCGGCCGAGGAGTTGCGGGGCGCGCGCCGGGACCCGGCTCGCGGCTCACCTGGAGCGCTCAGGTAGGACCTGGGCGGGGCGCGGGGCTGGCGCGCAGGCGCGGGAGCCGGCCTCGCCCCTGCCGACGTCGCCGGCGGGAGCTCACCTGGGAGACTCGCCGAGGAAGAGGAGGCTCGCCGCGGCCTCGCCTGGCAACGCGGGCGGCCCGGCGGCGAGGCAGGAAGCGGCGGCGGAGGAGGAGTTGAAGCGAACGGCTCACGGGAGCCCGCAGCCACCCGAGTCGCCGGCGCCGCCACCTGCCCTTGGCCCCGGGCCCCGCGGGCAGCGCCCCCGACCGGCCACCGCTTCCCGCCGCCTGCCCTGCCCACCTGCCAGGTAAGCCGGATCGCAGCCGGCGGGGGGTGGGGGTGGAGGACCCCCGCGATCCGGGCGAGGGACAGGGTGCGGGACGGCCCCGAAGCTGCCCGCGGCCGGTTGGACGCGGTCTCGAGAGCGGGTTTCAGTTGCCCCCCTCGGGAGAAGCCGGCGGGGACACGGGTCACGCCTGTCGCCGATGTCCCTCGGCAGACCCCGGGGCAAGGGTCTAGCCCGAGTGATCTCCCCTCACCCCGGGCCGAAAGTCCGGCTGATCCCCGGCTGGTCCTCGGGAAGGCGGGTCTCCCGCCGAGGCGCTGCGCGAGGCTCGCCAACTTGGGCTAGCAGGTTGCCTGCCCGCTCCCGGGTACCTAGTGGGGCCAAACCCGCGACGGGGAGGGCTGTGGCTGTGCCGGGCAACTTTCCCCGCCAGCCCCAGACAGTCCTAGACTGGAAACCGCGGCAGCTCCGAGCCATCTCGAAGCTTTCCGACTGGTTTGGAAGGCGTTCGGTGGTCGGGACGCCGGCATCCGCGCTCTGTGCTTTTCCGGGTGCACTCCCCGAGCCAGAGCTGCGCCCACTTTCCGGTTGAAGGTGGTAGAGTCCAGGTCCTCGTGGCAGGAGGAAATAGAGCTGCGGTTCACCAACTGCACGCCCTCCTCTTAGAGGACCTGTTGACTTAAGGACCAGTGTATCTCGGATCTGGTGTGCCTGTGGCATATGACTCAAAGTTCAAAAAAAAAAAAAAACTTGGTTTCAGCATCCTGCCACGTCTGAACCTGGGAGTGCCAAGCCCAAATTCCTGTCTACCTAATTAGGATTTTCAGAAGCCTAAACATTAAGGTTGAAACAACTCTTACCATAGACTTAATTCCTTCCTTCTGTTTTGGGGACTGCATCAAGTTAACCCCCCCCTTCTGATTTTTTTTTAAGAACATGCTACTAATATGACTTGCTGTTGAAGTTACACTACACAGTGAACATCTGAATTCTTTTGTTAAAATCCAGAAAGTTACATTTGAATTTGAGAGTTTCTGGTTGTGAGAAAAATCTGTAGTCTAATCAACTAACTTTGAGTTTGTTGCTTAGGCATATAAGTTTAAGGCTGAACCCTATAATTATTTCTTTTTAACCTTTACCATTAACTGAACCTAACATACTTGTTAGTTGAAACATTCTGGGCAGTGTATTAATACCAAGCATTTTTAAAAATACATTGTTTTAACCAATATTTTTTCATAGAAAAATTTTAATAATAAATAGAAATTCCTCTCCCTAGGAATGTTTAGTTCTGCCTTTACTAATTTTTAAAACATATATAGATTGTACATTTAACTTAAAACGCTTTAGGCTGTTCATATGGGTTTTTTTATGAGGTGCAATTAAAATCTAAAAAAAAAAAAAACCTTCATAACAGTACATAATTGTTAATTCAACCATGGCTTTTTAAGAGCCTCACCTACCTTCTTAGTCTTGTCTCCATAGTGAGAAATGGATGTGCTAAGTACTGTTTGAATGCTGAATAGGTATTGCCCCCTGCATTTTGAATATTAGTTTTCACTGGCTATTGGGCAGGTATTATCAGACTAGCTTGATTCCAACCTTAGGGGTGGGGGGTTGGGGGGAATGGGGATGTAGCATGCTCTTGTTAGTTTCTATCTGTAAAGGATTGGGGGAAAATGTTTTCCTGCACTAAGCTAATGAAGGCTTTAAGGACATTAGGATATCTTGTATGATAGCATTCTTGGACTTCCTTTCTGACCTGGCTGTCTGGTCAAGGCTTCCCAGTTGTGTTCTAACTGTATTTCACGCTGCAGGTGCACGAGAGATCACTGTTCTGGTGGCTGGACTGAGGGCCTCCCCTATCATTCTGTCTCACCACTCACATACTCACTTATCACAGCTCGCTGATCTTTTCTTTGTAATTATAAGATAGTCAGTTGTTCTCTGTCCAGCTCTGATTTCCTCTGATCTCCACCTTGCTCTGTAGCGGCTCCGGGAGGCCATCCTGCTTTCCCCTGGCTGAGAATTTCACATGTGTATTGATGGTGCCATATGGACTGGGATTTTTAATCCCATTTTGGTATTTCAGAGACACAGTTATTTTATTTTATTTTATTTTTTTCGAGCCAGTTTGGACGACATTAGCCAGTTCTGATCTTTTATTATATTGGCTTACACCATATTTTGTAAGGCATAGACCCAATGTCTTCCATCCCCTTGCCATGATCTAGACGTTTGGTTTCAAGCACACTTCCTTAATACCAGTGCTGCAAAAACATTTTTTTAAAACCCACAGTCCTCTAATTCGAAATATTCTGTTTCAACTCAATACATTGGCAAGGGTGTATGTACATACATGAAATGAGTTTCACAAAACAATATCTAGCCTTGGAAAACAGATGCCTTTTTTTTTTTTAAATTTACCTCAGTATACTAGATTGATTTCATGTCAGCTAATGGCTGGTACCTGTAATGTTAAAATGGTGTTCTCCTTTGAATATATATGCTGTTAATGCTCACTGTTCTAATAATAAGCTTATTTCCCCCCCCTTCTCTCTCTCTCACACACACACATATACATACACATTTCATAAAATCATATTGCACTCCTAGTTATTTGATGGAGAGTTTGAGGCTCTAGGATATTGACACTAGATAATCTCTCAAATATCAGGGGCTACAGAAAATCTCATTGTATATTATTATATTTTAAAAGAGGTCTCAGGCTGTGGTATATTTAGAGGCAGGGAAGAAAACGAGAAAGGTTTTCTGAGGGCATTTTGATGGTGAAAGTCTGAGAAAAGTAATTCTGTCCTTCACCCACCAGCAGTGCTAATTTTATTCTAAGTTTTATGGTTGAGTTATGGTTGGGATTATGAAAAATATTTACCATGGAATGCCTAGTCTAATACACACACACACACACACACACACACACACACACACACACACACACATCCTGTTAATATTTTAACCTTTATTCTGAAACAGGTATCAGAGATGAATTATAAGAAATCACTTCCTCTCCTCCATAAAAGACTAGATTCAGAAATTAGACTAAAGGGCTGAAGGTATGGCTCAACAGAGAAGAACATGGTCTGCTCTTCAATAAAACCTTCCATTCCTAGCACCCATGTGGCTGCTTACAACAAACTTACACCAATTACAAGGGATATCACACCCTCTCCTGGCCTCTGAGGGGACTGTACACATGTGGTACACACATACACTCGGGCAAAACATTTATACACATAAAAATAAACAAATTGAAATAAATCAATAAAGTAGATTAAGACTGGGGGTGTTATATACACCTTTGAATCTAGCACTCAGGAGGCAGAGGATGTTTGAGGCCAATCCAGTCTACATAGTGAGTTCCTGACCAGCCAGAGCTACATAGCTGAGACCTCATATTTAAAAAAATAAAAATAGATTAGATCCCCAATCTTGGGGAGTCTGACTGGGGATAAACTAATGCTTTCAAAGACACTTTTAACTTTAACCCACCTTCACATTCTTGGTGGAAGGAACTTTTCTCCTGAAGAAAATATTGTTGTATTTTATATTTTGGGAATGGCCAATACCAAAATCATTCAGATACATTCAGTTCTCTGGTCCATCAAGTATAGTCATACATTTGGAATAAGCAGATCAATTATTAATCTAAAATCTGATCAAGAAGAAAGGAGTATTTTCTGTTACCTATCCAGTTATGCATCTGGTTGATACAGGATAATTAGTACTATATAACTTGGGTAATTTTAACATAATTAGCATACTGTCAATGACAGCATTGAATTTAATCAGTTCCAGCCATGGCTGGAGACCATTATTTATGGTAAAACATAGGCAAGTAAGACTCAGAATTCTGGGCCATTAGTGGCTACTGACCACTAGACAAAAGCTTTGAGTCATTCTCTGAATTGGACTTATAATTCTGTAATCTTTTCCCTATATGTGTTTGAATTTCAAACTATCTAAACTAATTTGCTCATCTGTATGATTGCCTGTTGGGTGTATTTAACTTACCGTCTTAATAACTGGAGATTACCCATGTGTAAACCAGGACCTTCATCACATCTCAAGGCAAAAAAAAAAAAAAAAAAAAAAAAAAAAAAAAAAAAAAAGTTTCACTCTCTGTAGTTCATCTATAGACGTTAGAAATCTTATCATGTCTTACCCACAAAAAAATTGTGTGAATCATTTGTTAACAAAATTTGAGCAAGTGAACTGTCAGGAAATCACCTTTTATACCACTGGCAGACTGTGTCTTGCTACAGAAATAGTACTGACTTTTTTATTAGATAATACTGCCTAGGCCCCATGAGGAACAGCATTATATTAGGTATATTACCATGTCACTATCCTAACATTCCAAAACATTCTGAATTTTGAAACACATCTGGCTCAAGAAATTGGGAGGAATAGACTCTGAATCTATAGTCCTGTCTGAGAATCAGGATGCAAATACAGAGGTTATTTTTAACCTTATCAGCCTCCACAATAATTATCGTCTGAGTATTTGTGTCCCTCCAAAATACATATATAGAAATCTAATTCCATGTGTGTTGGTGTCGGTATACAAGAGTTACCAGCTATGATGCTGTACACATTTAATCCTAGTACCCTTGGAGCAGAAACAGGCAGATCTCTGTGAGTTTAAAGTCAGGCTGTCTTATATAGCAAACTACAGGTTAGCCAAGGCTCGATAGTTCAGACCATCTCAAAACAAAACCCAACTTTGGAAGGTGTTGGGGATGCTGTGGATGTGTTGCTCTGATTGATTATAAATAAAATGCTGATTGGCCAGTAGCCAGGCAGGAAGTATAGTGTAGGCAAAATAAGGAGAGGGGAGAATTCTGGGAGGTGGAAGGCTGAGTCAGGAGATGCTGCCAGCCGCTGCCATGAGAAACAAGATGTAAGGTACCAGTAAGCCACAAGCCACATGGCAACTTATAGATTAATAGAAATGGGTTAATTTAATATATAAGAACTAGATAGCAAGAAGCCTGCCACAGCCATACAGTTTATAAGTAATTCTCTGTGTTTACTTGGCTGGGGGACTGGCAGGTGAGAGAGTTTTGTCTTGACCGTGGGCCAGGCAGGACCAGGAAAACTTCAGCTACAGGAAGGTGATTGGGTCATGAGGGCTCTGCCTTCACTGGGGCTAGGAAAGTTGGAGAGTTGTGAGCTTTATGTAATTCAACTAAGTGGGTCTACATAGGACACGTGTGTTGGAATGGGCTATCTCTGTGCTTTGATCTGCCAACACTCAACCTTGAACTTCCTAGCCTCCAGAATGTGGGAAGTTAATTTTGTTTATGAATTAGCTTGAGCAGAGTACTCTGTAATGGTGGTGTCAAACTAACAAAGCAATCATCAGCTCATTCGGTCTGCTCAACATTTTACTGTTTCCTCACACTAAAACTCCCCTTTAGCAGAGAGTTAACAGCTCTTGTCTAGGATAGATACTTACTTCCTATCTGAATTCTTAATGTGTCTTCTTGCCATCTTCAAATGCATCCTCAGCAGAACCCCTCAGGCGATGGTCCAAAACAAACAAAAACCATGAACTGGAACTACTTCCTTCTCTGAGTAGAGCTCATCCAAAGCTTTCTGGAGCTCTCAGGTCTCACCTGATTGGAGCTTTTTGGAAGGTCTGCTTGTGCACCTGTCTGTATGGACAGGCACAAGCACCATTGGATATGGGAGAAATTATTTTGGCCACTCCACGTAGTTAAAAGGATATTTATTTAATGGCATAACTCACAAATTAAGTAATGGGTAGGTCGCAGGGTCTGGGGAAGGTGTAACGCAGTCCAGCGGTGTTCTCCGGAGCTCTGCACAGTCAATCTCCACCGTTCAGCGTCCCGGCACAGAGAGAGCGCTGGCCCATCCAGCTCTCGGGTTCCCAGGCGACTCCCCTCGCCCCGCCTCGTAGGCGTGACAGTTGCCAGAGTCTCAATGGGGGTTGGAACTTCCAGAACCAAGCTGGAATGGCTACCCACTACAATTGGATGGTTTGCAAAGCGCAGAACCATTTTCTGCAAGCCAAGAGTACGAAGGAGTGAATTGAGGCAGCTGGAGGGTAACCTAGTGGTAGAGCACTTTCTCCTCATGCTGGAGGACTTGGATTGGATCCCCAACACCACTTAAAAAAAAAAAAAAAGGTGTCACAGGGTGGGAAAAGCATTAGGAAATGACCGATGACATGAGAGAAGCGGTTCCTTGAACTTGCCTGTTGAACGTAGACTGCTATTATGCTCATCTCATTCCTTTGGATTCTGTTATTTTGAGGATTCTTGTGTTCGAGCAAGATTCATTTTTCAGAAGTGAGAAATGTGGTTTGTGGTTGAAAGACCCTGCATGCAGCCTTTGTTTGTACTCCCCAGTTGAGGATGTTAGTCCCCGTGAGAAAGTGAGGCTAAGAGGGCAGGTTTTACTTGTGGATAGACTAAACCAAACGTGGGGGTGCAGACAGAAAATAGAGAAAGAGGGCTTGAGATTAGCTGTTTCCTCTCAAATTTCTTACTATGGCCATACTCTCTTAATTTTATCTCTTAAATAAGCATCTTCCAAATCTGTGCATTTTTCTCTAGGCCCATTAAGACTACGGCTGGACTTTTGTGATGGCTAGGCTTTCTCAACTACTTCTGATGTCTTTCTGGTTTGTTCTTCACACTGCATCCAGAATTAGAGTTTTCAAAATACTTGGCCACAGTGACCCCTTCTCAAAGCCCTTCCACGCCCTTAGGGTAAGACAAACCCTTTAATGTGGCCTAAAGCCTGAGCATGACTCAGCTGCTGCCGCCCCACACCCCTCCTGCCTGAGCTCTGGCAGCCTCTTTCACTGCCAGGTTCTTCTTGCCTGCAGGTCATTGCCAAGTGCCATTCTTTCTGCCTGTAATAGGCACCTCCCTACCTTTGGGCCTGACAGGCTAATACTCAACCTTCAAGTTCCGATCTGAGCTCCTTCATTTTCACCTCTAACTATAGCTGGGATCTCTCTCTCTCTCTCTCTCTCTCTCTCTCTCTCTCTCTCTCTCTCTCTCTCTCTCTCTCTCTCTCTCTCTTGCACTCTCTCCACTCCCCTCCCTTCCAACCACACACTAAACTTTAGCCTAAAGAAATAACCAGTTACTTGGTACTCAGGTGTGTATCAACCTTTACAATGAATTTCCTCCCAGAAGAGGGTGGTCAACTTTAATATTTACCCCACAGGTTAAACCATGTTTTCAGTCACGAATAGCTATTTGTGTTTTTATCATGTAATAATTCGTATTTATCACCTTGGTAATGATTGATCCTTGTTCACTGCTGTTCATTTGTCCAACACATTTTAAGCAATTTGCATGTAACTCATTAAATTTTCACAGCAGCTTGTGAAAGTATATCCTGGTTTTCTCCCATTTTTATTTTTTTAGAGAAAAGGAAAATAAAAACGAGAGATTAGTTCACTTACTTCCACCTAGTAGGTTCTTGACATCTCAGAACACAGAGCCACTTAAGTCTGATTATAAATCAGTACTTCCATCCACCTTATGTGTGAATAAAGCTAAGTGGGACTACTAAACAAGTCACAGCTGTAACTAGAACTCTCCAGTCACTGGTCCACCTCTCGTTAGCTGCCTCTCCCAGTGTTCTCCTCTGGAATAATGCGCTTCTGGTTCTGTTTCTCATATCCGTGTTTGGCGTTGTCTGCTCTGCTGATTTCTCATTATGGCAGACAAATATTTATCTCTTTCACTCACACATACACCTCTGCTACTCCTTCCTCAGCATGGAAGTCTCATTCTTTGTTTGCATGTTCATATTTATTTGTTATGAATATATTGTAGATATATGTAGATATTGTTCGCTACAAATCCCAACAAGCCTACTGAGGTTGTTTGGTTTGGTGTTTGAAGCACACTCTCATGTATAAGCCCAGCTTGGCCTAGCGTTCTCTATGTAGTCCAGGGCGTTCTCAATATTCTTTTGCCTCAGGCTGGAGTGGTCTGATTGCAAATGGGTACCACTACACTCAGCTAGGCATTAGTCTTGATTTGTAGCTTTTCTTTTATCTGATATAGAA
The DNA here is from genome assembly GCF_004664715.2 of Peromyscus leucopus. Classification (NCBI taxonomy): domain Eukaryota; kingdom Metazoa; phylum Chordata; class Mammalia; order Rodentia; family Cricetidae; genus Peromyscus; species Peromyscus leucopus. Next base: position 42,972,051 of record NC_051066.1, on the reverse strand, counting down.
TCAGGTTTGGTCTATAATAGACCAGGTTGGTCTCAAATGCTTCTGATGTAAGTTACCTTTCAGCCTCCAAATAGTTGAGGCTATCAGCATATGTCCCGTGGCTAGCTTGGAGATTGCTTTTAACACTCTGATGGTTAATTTAAGAAAAACAACCTGCCTAAGTTTTCCATGTATTAGTTGGAGTCTGACTTCTTTGTATTTCAAGATCTCCTTAGTTTTACATAATCTAAACATCAGATGATTGATTGGCTCCCTCTATCTTGTCCTCTGGTTCTGCTTTGATTTTTTTTTAGATGATGTGACCCTTCCTGTTTATTCCCTCTATTATTTTGTATAACATATCTTCCTGAATAATGGTTTGTGGAATTAAGAAAATGAAGAGACCGCATTCTGAAAATCATTATTACCTTCACACATATTTTTCATGATTTATTTTTGTCATTAGTCTTTTCATGACGGTCATCATTTTCAAAAGCAGCATGCAGCAGGTTTTTCTCTCGTTGTTGTCTGGTGCAGTGTTCCTTATGAGAACAGAGAGTTCATCAGCAAGTTTCTTCCCCCAAGCAGCGTCATCCTCAACTCTCACAGCCTCCCTGTCAACTGAATGGCTGGATTCAGCAGACTCTTGGGTCTCATTTCCAAACTTCCATATCTCTTTTATTCATCTCTTGCTCTAATTATTTTTAACAATCCCATAATTGCCTCTACGCCCCTATCTGACCTCCTCTTTCTCCAAAAATAATTTATATCCTGTACAACTTTCAAGGGCAGTCATTTTAATTTTCAGTTTTAGTTATCACACTGCTTAAAATCCGCCAGGGCCTCACCCATTGCTTAAGGAATTAAGTTTAAATCCCATAGGATTATGGACCCATCCCTTCCCTGTTTGGAACTTGTCATTCAGCACAGGGATGCTCAGCCTCACTCTGTGACAACTGACTGCTTGTGCGTGGCCTTAAGGATAATTACCCTATCTGAGGTCAGCTGTTGAAGGAACGTTTTAGCTGAGATTGGTTTATGTCCAATGTAAACTTATAACGAAGGAAGTGTTTGATTGCTTAACCACCAGGAGAGGGTCATGCAGAGGTACCAGAGATAATTGGAGCAGTCAAAGCTATTTTACGTTTCATATTAGGCACTTTTGCCACCTGATCTTAAGAATGCTATGAACAATTTGAAGTTTGGATTTGATCGTGTTACAGCTAAGTTGATAGAACTAGAGAGGGAGTAATGGGGAGACATTATGTTGAAATTCAAGTCTTTTAGGATTTTTAGAGTAAGAGTTGGCAAAATACAGCCCCTGGGCCAATTTTGGTACACAGCCTGTTTTTGTCAAAAAAAAAACAAAACAAAACAAAACAGTTTAATAGGAACACAGATGTGCTTCTTCATTTATGCATTGTCTTTTTTTCTCCCCAGCATTGAATAGTTGTAATAGAGGCCTTGCGGTCTTCAAACCAAAAGAAAGGAAGGAAATGGGGAGGGATGGAGGGAGGGATGGAGGGGGGAGGAGGGAGGGAGGGAGGGAGGGAAGGAGGGAGGGAGGGAGGAGGGAGGGAGGGACTGATTCTTTATGAAAAGTTGCCTGTCACTTCTACAGGCTGGTAGGCACGGAGCAGTCCAGCATGTGATCCAGGGAGGACTGGACGGTAAGCCGGTAGAGAGGTGAAAGGAGCTGGGCAAGAAGTCTTACCATTTTGCCCTCTCTATCCCCATCCTTTAATACTCTTGGGCCTTCAAAGGAAGAATGAGTGGACTGAAGTGACCTTCTACTTAGGAGTTTGTGTGCCCCTCCATAAGTGGGCTGGCTGATGAGACTTACCAAGTGCACCTTGGACACTCACCCTCCAGCTACATTCCATAGGGTCAGTCTCCAGCTACATTCCATAGGGTCAGTCCGCATTCTTTCCCCTAGGTGTTGTGAACTCCACCTATGAATGGGACCTTTGCACCTTTGAAAAAGCAGCCTGTGGTTGCTCTCTTTAGGCCTTTTGAGATGAGCATCCCGGTGTCAGTGGAGTTAATGGGATCCATCCTGTAGCAACTGAAGCAGAGAGGCAGCCAGCATTAGCCACCAAAGACAAAGTAGATAGACCTTCCACGATGGAAGGTAGGGGTCTCAAATCATCAGCAAGCCTTGCCTTCTGTGTCACTTCTGGTAGCTGAGATGTTCTTGGCAGATCCCCAGTGGTCACTATAATGAATGAAACCGATTAGCAACATTTAATTGTCAAGAACTAAGAGCTTTAGTCTCAACTATTTTCCAAACCCTATGTCAATTCACAGATCCAGAACCCTCCCCCAGCCGGGCCCCACAGCCATTTACTAGAGAGTATTCTTCGGAGAAAAGGAAGCATTCAGACTTCTGCATCAACTCCTAGAAACTGAAAATATCAAATTAGCAGCTTACCGGGGTCAGGTAGCAGATGGAATTGCGCTCACATTAGGCTTCACTTCTTCACGTGCTCCCTCCTCTGAGTGGGGGTAAGGGCAGGCAAGCCTTTAACACATGGCTCTTTGGGTGACACTTTCCCAAACCATAGCACTTTGTCCCTTCCAGCTCATATCTGTGACGTCTTGGGTGGACTTTCCTTAGTCCAAATGATAAGAACACAACAAACCTAATTGGCAGATGAGTTTGAACAGTCACCGGGTAGCAACTGCAGAATTTAGCCCTGCCCATTGTTAGTTGTAAAAGATGCCCTCCCCCCCACAAAGGAAATTCTTCCTATAGGTAGAAATTTGTGTTTTTCCACTGTGTTGAGAATGAGAGACAGTCAGAGGTGTAGATCTATTGGTTGAATGGAAATTACAATGGTTGTATGGCCAGGGCCTTGAAAGTCTTGAGCCTTGAAAACTAGTGATGCTGGAATTTGAGGATATGTGTGTAAGCCTTTCAGAAGGGGCAGACCCTGAAGAGGTTTATCTCATCTAAATATACCAAAGGATTGTGACTTCAAGAGAAAGCTTTTAATGATCAAATGGAGAAAGTAACACACCCCGTGGACCATGGATCTCAGCCAGAACCCTTCCCCAGCTACCCGAGTGCTTTTTCCATGGCGGCCCATAGTAGGCCTGGGGTGTCGAAGGGGAGGCCTGGCCAGATCTGCTGCTGTGTTCCTCACCTGCAGAGAACACCATCAACCCCAGAATAGCCCAAAGGATAGCCTTTACTGCTTCCCAGCTTGCTATTTGTGTGCTTTAATTATTAGCCTGCTCTGCAGGATTGGAGCCGAACCGCGTAAGTATTTCCTCTGTGCCAACTGGTGCAATGTTCAGTCCTGTTGGCAAAGGGCTTCAAGGACACTGACCATAACGGGGGCTTCCCTTCCTGGCTTCAGCGCTCTTAATGAACATACTTGTACCATTGCTCAGCTCCTTCCATGGCTTTCTCCAGTGGTCGCTGTAATACAGGAACAGCTTTCCTAGAGTTGACCTCTCCTATACTCCATCCTTTTTCCAGGACTTGACTTGGGCAGTAAGGCTGTGTGTGTGTCCTTCCAGCCTACGTCGCCGCTCCACAAACTCTTTCCCAGACTTACACCAAGGTCTGAAACAATTGGTCATTTGTAGAGGTAGCTATCCACCCTCTATCCCAGGCAGCCAGCCCAAAGTTATCTTGGCCTCAGCGACACATTGAAAAGTGAGCTTGACTTGAGAAGCCAGCACTGTTCCTGAGCGCCTACCCAGTACCGGGAACCTGTTCGTCTCTATGAATAGCCTCTTCCAGGACTCCCAAAGGCAAGTTCCTGGCAGGTCTCAGAACTGTCACCTGCCTCTGTCAGCTCTATCACTGTAGCCATCCAGCTCGTATTCCTCCCTTCAGTGCTCTTGAGTTAATTCTTTTGCTGGACTCTCAACATTCCTCTCTGCCCTCTAGAGCCCCTGTTAGGATTGCCTTTACTAGGGCTGATTTTTCTAATACATAAGATTGATTATGGTCCTGCCTTAAGGTCATCAGCCCCGAAAAATAAGGAGCAAAGGGTGTGTTCCAGATTCCCCGGATGTGCAGGCTGTTGGTGGGTGGGTTTCCACCTGGCCTCCCTGTGACATTTCCTGCCATTTCTGCTTCTGTACTTGGACCAGGCCATGGCCTTTTTTACCCCTAAGCCTTTAAATACGCCATCCTATCTCTCATCTCTGTCTTGGCAATCTGCCTAAAAGTTTCTTATCTTTCAAGAGTCTGTTCAGCCGCGTCAGTCGCTCCTGGGCTCTTTCCCCTATGACCTGTGCAAGCACCCTGCCTTCCCTGTCTCCTCATAGCACACGGGCTCCTGCTTTCTCTGTTGGTTTGCCTTGTGTCACCTCGACCCCTCAGCCTCTGTTCCCTGCGGGGGTGGGGGAGTTCTCTGGAATGCTGTGGCCAAACCTAGAACACTATTCGACAAGTAGGAAATTACACAACTACATGAAGTTTTTAAAGCAAGGTGAAAGCCTAGCAGGTTACTTTAGTCTCATGTGAAGCTCCTAAAGCTAGAAATGCCCAGACATACTGGAATCTCACTTTTATGGGCAACAGACATCATAATGGAGGCATCTCCTGGGGCCAAAGTTAACTTTGTGTTTCTTATTTTATTTTATTTAAATTTATTTTAAATCTCATAATAGCATTGGAACACATGCTGAGTAAAGTGTCCAGGTTAGTTTTCACTGTCACAAATGACATTGTCTTTAATTATTTTGTAGAATGGGGGACAACAGGCAATTTTCCTTTCCTCCCCACTGTTAATAATGGGAAATGGCATGGACTCATATTCTTAGCCCTTTTACGTTGTTACTATTTAATTTATTTATTTATTTTGGTTTCTCAGGACAGGACTTCTTTGTGTAGTCCTGGCTGTCCTGGAACTCGCTCTGTAGACCAGGCTGGCCTCGGAACTCACAGAGATTCCCCTGCCTCTATCTCCCGAGTGCTGGGATTGAAGGTGTCCGCCGCCGCCGCCGCCACCACCACCACCACCACCCAGTTTACATTGCGTATTTTAAAGGCTCGTGAAGAAAATCAACTTCCAGCCTGATCCAGTCATCCACTCACATGGGTTCACATTAGGACCTAACAAACACGGTGTTCTCTTCTCATGCTCAATTGCAAACAGCCCTTCATCAAGCCAACTTCTGCCCAGAGACACCCCCAGTAAAGCTAATGCAGTTTTCATTGTGCTGTTAGATTTTGTGTTTGTGCAAGTTATTGAAATGGCTGCTGAAGACAATGACTTAAATTGATTGTAGATTGTAAATTGCACTATAGTAAGACTTGCTCATCTTACTGTAGAGATTCTGTCATGATTCACAGTAATGTCATGTGAGCAAATCTGGATGAGAATGCCAGCTGACTTACTGGTAAAGCTTCTTGATCGGCTTGCTTAACTGGAGCGGTGCTTCTCCGATTAATGGCCAAGCTCATGGAAAGACGGTCACTGTTGAGGATATTTGGCAGGGCATGACAGCATATCTTTACTTCTCTGTGAATCTGCCCTGTTTTTAACCCACTGAACGAAGTCCTTTGACCCCTGGGTTATGATGTTCAGAGAATTCTTTTTTTTAATCTGAAAATATATCTGCCATGCAGTATTTTGTGTATATCGTATAGTAGTTATTGACAGAGTTAACAAAATGTGTGGTTTGGTTTGGTTTTATTCATTTTTTTTTTTCTGGCAAGAAAGTTTTATTCTTTCTTAAGCACAGTAGATCATAGTCAATTATCATAACTATTTTCTTCTTAAAGTATCATTTTCTTGAGGGTAAAATGTCTGTGTATTCTTTACTCCATAAGAGGACGTTGCAGCTCATGTTCAGTTAGTTGTTGGTTGAAGTGATGAGCTGTACCCTGACGGTCGGAAAGAATCACTACTAATACCATCTATCATCTCTGTTTGTAGGTATTACTATTTAAAGAAATCTTTTTACCAGCACATCTATGATAAAAAGTACGAGTAACAAAGGACACCGCAACCGCTCTCTGTCAAGTAACAAGCATTAATGCCAGAATGGCTCACCTAAAGCGACTGGTAAAATTGCACATTAAAAGATATTACCATAAAAAGTTCTGGAAGCTTGGCGCAATCATCTTTTTCTTTTTAGTAGTTTTGATTTTAATGCAAAGGGAAGTAAGTGTTCAGTATTCCAAGGAGGAATCCAAGATGGAGAGGAACTTGAAAAACAAGAACAAAATGTTTGACTTTATGCTCGAAGCTGTAAACAACATTAAAGACGCAATGCCAAAGATGCAAATCGGAGCGCCTGTCAAGCAGAGCGTCCCCGTCCCCGAGAGACCCTGTTTGCAGGGGTACTACACAGCGGCAGAGCTGAAGCCCGTTCTGGACCGCCCGCCTCAGGATTCCAATGCACCTGGTGCTTCTGGCAGGCCTTTCAAGATCAGCCACCTCAGCCCAGAGGAGCAGAAGGAGAAAGAGCGTGGGGAAGCAAAGCACTGTTTCAACGCCTTTGTGAGTGACAGGATTTCTTTACACCGTGATCTTGGACCTGACACCCGCCCGCCTGAGTATGTTGAAGAATATTCACTTACCGTTTGTCAGAAGGGTTTTCAAGGAAGAGGCGTTAACTCAGGCTCCTCTTTAGGCACCCTGAAGCAAAATATTACCAGCTACTGCCATTCATTCGATGTTTCCTTTGATCCTGTTTATAGTTATTGAGGCAGAGTATCCATAGCTCTTACTAGCTTGGCAATGGAGACATGAAATGTACCTTCTGAATTAGAAAACTGAATTCTAGATCTGATGGATACTCAGGGGGAAAAAAATCTCTTTTTTACCTCAAATGCTATAATTTACTCATTTATTTAGGAACATTTGGACAGTTTTTATAGAAAATGTAGGAGGTGAAGGGATTGTTTTCATTGCTCTGATTTGCTATGGAATAGAAATGTTTTTTAAACTGTGCCAAGAGTTTGAAGCTATTAGGTAGTTTATTGGTTTGTAAAATGTGTCACACACTTTGTGAGTACTGCCAAGATATGATGCTATCTCAGAATGCCCTGTGTTTTGTACAATTTCTTTTAAGAGTGGATATTGTTACAACTAACCTCCACTCACTCAGAAGCTCTGCTGATGGGTTTTCATGTCTGTAGAATTAGAGGCAAATATGCCTTATTAAGTAGTATCACGAACATACTTTTCTCAACTGTACAGAATCCTTCTCTGTGCCTTTAATTAGCCGTTTTGTTACCTGAAAGGTGACGTTCAAATCCTGTATGTGAATTAATTGCAAAAGGTGAGATGAATTCCTGCACTCTTGACCCATCCATGAATATTTGAGAACACAAGACAGGCAAACAGTAAGCAACCGGTGCCTACTGTATATTTTGTTTCCTGGTTCTAACAGATTACATTTGCCATTGAATATATATATATATATATATATTTCTGTAGATAGACTTATTCTTTTTCTCAGATTTTGCTAGATTTGGGATTGTGAACTCCTGCTCTGGCATCCCTGTTGAATGTTGAAGTTGCACAGGTAGATTGATGTACCTCTATTCTAATTCGTATGGCTCAAGGTTAAGCTGCCCATCACTTCAAAGTAAATGTGGGAAGAAACGGCTGCTCTATAAAATACCCTAGTGTTTCAGAGGATCCTCTCTCTTATCAGTCATTCAGATGCAATGTTACATTCTACTAATTCTGGGAGAATTCATGACTGAAAAGCAGTCCACCTAAAAACTTATTAAACATAATTTTTATTCATTGGGATGTCAGTTACTATCAGTTTAAGATGACCATTTTAATTCTAACATTAGCAAACTTCAATAATGTTCAGTAATTTAATTTCTGAAGAAGAGAAAATCAGCTGAGCACATTAACAGCCAATATTCGTTTGGAGTTGGAGATCTGCTTCTCAATTACTCTCTTGATAACAATTTGTGGGGGTGCTAAAGGCCAGTTGTTTCTTACTTTGAATATAACCAGTATCAACAGGAACCCCATTTTCTGAAGACCTTACTAGGGTTTTTTTTCCGAGGCTCATCAGTCATGTGGGTCTAGTGTCTCCTAAAGCTAGGTGATGACCTGATTTATAGTTTAAGCAATTTCTAAATGCTGAATTTCACAAACTGCCTTACAGTAAATATAGAGCCTATGTGGCAGGTTATTTGATTACACTATTTTAAATAACATGAAATGGTTTTTTAGCATAAATTTACTGTGTACATTATTTCAAATTGATTGCAGTTTATAAAGTCTTATTGAGAAATTTTGTCTCTTGCATCAATATTATAACCAACACTTTGCTGTGACCCTATTGCTATCATTTTTTTTTTTTTTACTAATTCTCATTAATGTTAGGCAAATAAACCCTACCTTACTTAAACAGGAGGAATGAATGCCTTGCACAATTAAATTGATACCATTTTACTAATGATACGTATGTGTGTTTGTGTGTGTGTGCAGTTTTGTCCATTGCATCTTTAATATTATATAATTCTTAATTGATATTGTATTAATTGACTACATAGCAAATAAAGGTAGGTGAAAATTCTTAATCCCAAAATTCTCTTCCCTCCATATACCAGGAGAAAATGCCATACCGTGTGGTTTTTCCAGAAGTCTTACTTAGAGTTTGTGTTGGCTTATAAACCATTATGTATTAAAATATGAACTTATATTTAGTAATTTATTTCTATGTCATTATGGTAAAGTGTATCTGTGTGTTTACATTTTATTTTTAGTCAGTTTATTCAAAATTCAATTTTCAAAAGGTACCTTGCTGTAATTCTGTGTGACGTTCTACCTCCAGCGGTATATTTTTATTGCTCCCCCTTTTGCTGTCAGCTTTACCGACATGTCCTGTTCACAGCTACCTCTGATCTAATTCCTTTTCTCTTCCATAAACGTTTCCCCCTACTGACCTGCTTTTGGGAAAGAATCTCAAACCCATTTCTACCAAGGTGTGGTTGTAAAGGCTTTTCATGAGAGAACTTGCTGAATCGTTTGTAGGCTCAGCTGCCACACTGGAGATGGCCCACTGGCCACTCAAAGCAACCGAAGTGTGTTGGGTCTTGTCTCTACAAGCGAATGATTTACTTCCTTACTTTTGAGTTTGAGCAGCAATCTTTGATTGTTTGTGTACTGTTTTTTATAGGGTGGGTGGGGGAATGATATGGTCTGCTGCCCAAAATGATAGTCATGAATGGCATTTAAATGACCTTATAGACTCTTCTGTCTTGCCAGATTATCTTGTGCACAGACCACACACAGTTAATTTCAGGCCCTGGGTCTAAGCCCTCACTCCTTCCTCACCTCAACTCCAAAGGCTGGTGCCTGTTCATCATGGCATCTCATCTCAAGGGCTGGAGGATGTACTGAGCCACCGTTACGTTGCTGTCGAATTAGTTTATAAATAATGTTTTCTTTGAGGAAGACAATGTTACAAAAGTGAATTTGATAACAATCTGTAATTAATGCTTCTAGGTAATTGATAGTAACACTAATTAATCAAACCAAGACCACTTTGGAGTCCTTTCCCTGTGTACATCAATAGAACCGATGGTTATATGCTCAAAACTTTTTTTTTTTTTTTTTTCTAAAGTCAAGGTCTCACTATGTAGCCTTGACTGGCCTGGAATTTGCTCCGTAGACCAGATTCGCCTCAAGATGACAAAGATTCACCTGCCTCTCTTCCAAGTGCTGGTATTCAAGTCATTTACCATCATGGCTGGCCCAGCACAAACCTTTTACCATGGATATATGGATCTTTAAATTTCTAAATATGTCATGTTAAAAGACAATTTGAAAATGATAAGTCTTAATCAAAGAGCAAAACACACGATCTGGGTAAATCCTTAATGCAGATGGTGCTAAGCATTTGATGATCATAAGAACCTAGGTTTTATGGTGCACTTCCATTCCAATTCAATTCCACATATAAAGTAAATTAATTAAGTTAACTTGGGAAATACTTAGGAAACACACATTCTGTGCTTACAGACACATCTAACATAACTTCTACCAAAGTGCCTGTTCAATGAATGAAGTTAGCTTAAATCAAATAAGAACAATGGGTGACTTGAGTAAGGAAAGACTATTTTGTTTTTTATTGAAGAATGGTTAGACATTTTGCTTTTTGCATGTTGCTTCCTTTACAGGTTGTATTTATTTCTGAAATCAGATAGTTAGGAAAACTTGACTCTGGTCATCTGTGTCCGTGAATGTGATTAGGATGAATGAGCTGCTTGCAGAACTTTGCTTTAACCTGGCTCTATCTGTATACCATGAAGATACTTTCATGTGCAATACACATGGCTGTTTATTTGGGTTTATTTATTTATTTATTTATTTATTTATGTGCGTTGCTGTCGTTTGGGGCGATAATGATTAAATGTTGACAGGTTAGCAGTGGGATAGAAATGGTGTGATGCTGATGAAGTCGATCAGTTAGAGTCATACTGGTTCTGCTTCTTTAACTTCCTCCAGATGCATTGAACAGAAATTTAAGCGCTGCCCTCCCCTGCCTACCACCAGTGTCATAATAGTCTTTCATAATGAAGCGTGGTCCACGCTGCTTAGAACTGTCCACAGTGTGCTGTATTCTTCACCTGCAATCCTGCTGAAGGAAATCATCTTGGTGGATGATGCTAGTGCAGACGGTAAGAAAGCATATGCTTACCAATAAATCCTTGTGATCATGTCCAACGTCGGCCTGGTTTTATATCCTACTCCCTGTGAGCCGTCTCAGAACCTGAAGGGGTTGGGTGTGAGGAGTGGTAAAGTCTGAATTCTAGGATGCCATATTTCAACATTTTGGATTGTAGGACTTTCTGAAATCCATTATTCAGAACTGTAGTTCTAGAGGGTGTGGCTTTTACTCTAGAGCATGGTGGCTAAGAGCAGAGATGTGGGCATGAAGAAAAGCTGTCTGGACTGGAACCTCAGCTGTGATCCTATCCAGCTGTGTGAATTTGTTAAGTTACTTACTCTTTGGCCTCAGTTTCTTTATTGATAAAATGGAGATAATATCATGCTGTATCAAATTTAAATGATGTTATTACCTTAAACCACTGAAAAGGAAAACTACAGTGAGTTTAATTAATGTGCTATTGATTATATAAAGCATCCCATTGCATGATTTAGAACTGGAGCGTAACTGGGTTTTTAAATATGAAGGAGTTCTTGTAAGTATTATAATTAATAGGTAATGTTCATAAGTACCTGATGCCACACTGTCATTCCATTCTGTTTTACCTGAGCGTTTTCCCCCATTGCAGTGCTGAGGATCTATTACAGGCCTCATGCATGGCAGGCATCTGCTATATCTGAAGTGTGACCTGGGCTTTTAAAAAAATAATTCAGTATTGTTTTCAAAATTAGCAATGTTTTTTAAATGTTTGTTTCTACTTAAAAATCATAAGTCAGATACTAAGTTAGATATTTTAATTTGGAATCATAAATCTACAAACATTCTGATTTCTAATTTATTTATTTATTTATTTATTTATTTATTTATTTATTTTTGGTTTTTCGAGACAGGGTTTCTCTGTGTAGCTTTGCACCTTTCCTGGAGCTCATTTGGTAGCCCAGGCTGGCCTCGAACTCATAGAGATCCGCCTGGCTCTGCCTCCCGAGTGCTGGGATTAAAGGCGTGCGCCACCAACGCCCGGCCTGATTTCTAATTTTTAAAAATTACAATTACTGTAAGTACAGAACAATTTATTTTAGTGATTACAAAATTTACTCCTGTACAAACACAGGTTTGGAGTTAGATTCCTCGTAAAATATGCCCTTACCAAATCCAAAATATTGTTATGTATACCATCATTTTATATTCATGAGAAAAGAAAAAGGCAGGTACTCATTAGTTTACATTACTTGTATCCTTAGCCCAAACATGGTAATAAGTGACCATAAAATAAAATATTAGCCTTATTACATCTATATACTCTATGTATTTTCATGGTTTCCAGTTAAACTTACTGTAAATAAAGTTAGGTTATGTTCTCAACAGAGAGAAATATTTGGGCGGAAGAACAACACTTCTTCGATTCCAGAGATTTTTGACATGAATGTGAGACCTAGTCTCCAAGTGAGGATGTTTTATAATTCATGCCTCATGCATTCAAGTTAGGTTCCATAACTTAGATGTGGTGTTGCATGCCTACAATGCCAGCTGATGTCTGGCACTACAGTAACCAAACAAATAGGAAAAAAGAAGAATGGACCAAGAGAAGGAAGAGGAAATGAAGTGCACACTATGGAGATCTTTGAATTTCTAATACCCTTTCCTATTACTTTACCACTTAATTGTAACTAACTGGTATTTTGCTGATAATCCGATTTTGTGGTTCTTCCTGTCTGGTTGGACAGCAGCCAGTGGGTTTTAAGTCATGCTTAATTAAGATCTACATCCCCTATAGGTTTACCTGAAGAAGAAGGAAAACAACAACAACAAAAAAAAAAAAAAAAACCACTAACATAGTCTTGGAAATGCTTTCCCCCCCTTTGATGTTTTGAATGTCTTTTCATAGATGATTTTTATTTTGCTTGATTGTCCCAAGTAGTGAGATGGTGGAGGCATGGCAAATTTACTTCTAGTAGGCATCAGTTGAAAAATGCATCTTTGCTTAAAATCTCAAACAACACTGAAGTAAAGGACATGAGAATGAAGACATACCCATTCATTGTCTTCCTGTTTCAACCATTTTGTTTTCTTTCCTAATCGCTTTCAAAATAAGCATAAGGCTTCCCTAATTACATTAGCGTCATACCAATTTAAAAGTTAATGTTCTCACATAACATCATGATTACCCCCTTTGTTTTATCTTCAAAAAAAAAAAAAAAAGTCTATTTGATGAGCCAGACACATTTTTCCCCATGGCTCCTTGTATCTTTTCCCCACAGCATCATCACATGTCATGTAACAGTGACTTCAGGAGCTTGAGTCACTCAGCTAGGTAAGGGTAGAGAAGGAGGACTCCTTAGCTAGAAGACCTGCTCACGTTTTATAATTGTCATAAGTACTTGGCAATGAATTTGAGCTGCTTTCCTAACAAAATTTATGCTTGAATGCTCGTGCAATTTGTCTCACTGAATTCATCTGAAACGTAGCCAGTGAGCACCCGGTGTGGCTGAAAGGAGACTGTGAAAAGCCGGGGGTGGTAGTGCATGCCTGGGATCCCAGCACTCAGACGCTGAGGCAGGAGGCTCGGGAGTTCAAGCTAGCCTAGGATGCACACCTGTCTTTAGAAAAGAAAACACACACATGCACACACACACACACACACACACACACACACACCCCTACCCCCACCCCACCCCCATACACCTGTGAAGTGAAAACCAGTCCCTGATAGCAGCTTGCTTGGGACATGTGGAGTGAAGATGAGGATAAGTTAGGTGCCAAAAAGGTCATTAAACCCTAGTGAAGGCAAAAACCAGAGAGAACATTTTTAGAGTGCTGCCACCTGGTAGGCCCTGTGCTCTCCGGTCCAGCATTGCCCCAGCTCATTCTCCCAGTACTCATCTGTGTCACTTACGATGTCATGTCCTCCCTATAGATAAGGGATCTAAAGTATAGAAAAGGGAAAACAACTTTTCTGAGGTCAAACAGTTATGACGAATGGTTCTATAATCTCGGAGCTCTGATTTGACGAAATTTTGTACTTCCCAAAAAGGAATATGGGTTGGATAAAATTTAGGCAGCAGATAAGAATTTGAACATATTCCAGATTTTTTTTTTTAATTTTCCCATTTTTTTGAGTGGGGGTGTTTTACCCGCATGTCTGTCTGTCTGTCTGTCTGTACATCATATGCATGCAGTGCAAGGAGGCCAGAAAAGAGTATCCAATCCCCCTGACAGTGAAGACATAGACAATTGTAACGCAGCATGTGGATGCCGGGAATTGAACTTGGGTCCTCTGTAAATTCCCCTTGTATCTGAGGCTGTGCTCTGGCCCTGACATGGTCGCTTAAATTGAACTATATATTCACAAGAATTCAAGAAATTAATGGCAAGTTAGATGCATTGGCATAAGCCTGTAATCCAAGTACTCTGCAAGCTGAGGCAGGAGGATCACACATTCCAGGCCAGCCATATCCGGCAAGACCACGCTTGAAAGAAACAAAGTAAAACACCCACCATGACAAAAAGAATCTAACGGTGATAGAGTGGACTGAAGATGCCTGACCATCTGAACAGTACCAGGTTGATTTAATTGTCTCAACCCTTGCTTCTCACCTAGCTCATCCAACCTCAGCTGTTTAGTATCCTAAAGTATGTATGTTACTATAGCTCTGTCTGTTTTTAACTGCCTGACTCACACGCCCCTTTTTAGTTCTGTATTTTATTGGAAAAGAATTCAAGAGACACCTAAGGTTTTCTGCTGACGGTAGAAATGTCCCCAACCTGCCACAACTCTGGGCATCCCCTGCTTACCTTTTTCTTGACATTTGATTAGTAAGCTATTTTGACCACTGCCTAACAAACAGCCAGTGAGCCGTATTAATTGCCTGGCATTTCTTGTCATAGTTCCCAAATTTTAGTACCAGTTTAAAAATTAATTGAATTTTATTTTTATTGAGATCTGTTTTTCTGACTCCTGCAGTCATGCAGCTCAGCTCTCTGTGAGCTTTCTAAACTCCTGGGGTCCACCCCATGTAGGCCTCTCACATGCCCCTAACATATTGCATGTATTTGTATGATGTGGACAGAAGTCCTGACATAAGGTATTACAGGAGTTACTTACAATTTGTATACACAGTCTCATTGTCCTCAAAGAGTTAAAGGTAATGTAATGTTACTTCTCCTGGCAGAATGAGCAAACGTTGACATGAATTTAGAAGGGTCAACAGCCTATGATTTCATTAGCTTTCAGAAGTTATATATAAAACTAAATTTTTTTTAAAAAATTAACTCTAATTTTTTTTTCTTCTTTACAGACTACTTACATGAAAAGCTAGAGGAATACATAAAACAATTTTCTATAGTGAAAATAGTGAGACAACGAGAAAGAAAAGGCCTCATCACTGCTCGGTTGCTAGGGGCAGCAGTAGCAACTGCAGAGACGCTCACGTTTCTAGATGCTCACTGTAAGTGTGTGTGTAGAGATGGCTTGTAACTTTCCCCCTCCTCCGCTTCATCTCAAAGTTAATTGTCTTTAGATGTCTAATTGCATTCTTCTGAAGGGCATGTTTAACCCATGGTAGCCATGGCAGGTCTGGCAGCCCTGGCCTCCTCAGTGTTTTCAGTTCCCAGCTTTCCCTGTGGGTGATTCTTGCTTAGGACCCCTCCCCTCCCCTAGATGTTCATTCTGTCATAAGACAAAGGAAGAGCAAAAGGAATCTTTCCTTGCAACTTTTCACTCCTACACTGTGAGACTACATTTTTATCTAAGTATGATAAGCACTATCATTAAGCTTTGTCTCAATACTGCCACTTTTAGCTGAGATAGATAGATAGATAGATAGATAGATAGATAGATAGATAGATAGATAGATAGATAGATATGGATATATCTATATAGATATATATATATAAATTTCCTGCTGAAGATCTGTTGGATCTATTCTGTCTAGTAATCGGTACCCTGCTATATTGTCCCATGAATATCGCAGTTTGGGCTAATTTTGTCACTCTTGGGCAGTTGTTGCTTTCTGTGCTTTCATGGTTCCCGTGGCACTGTTTTATAGTTTTAGAAAGTCCTGCGGAGTCACTGTTCATTGGATATGCTAGGCTTGAACAAATAGTGCTTGCTTTGTCCCTGGAGCTGTACGTTTGGGGAGCTTTCCTCTTTGTATGAATGCTTGATGTGAGCTGCCTCGCTCTTAGGTTACACTTCACCCAAAAGCTGGCTGAAACCTGCACTCGTTATCACAGAAAGGCTTTGGGCTTTGGGTTGTGTTGATAGCCACTGCATCATTTGACAGTCTCTTAACCTAGCATTTGAAAAATGAATAGAGGTCTGGAATGTTTTTCAAAGGATAATGTCACTCTCTAGTATTGCTTTTTCTGATCCAAAATGTAGTAAGGTCTTCCTCCATGCTAGACAATGATCCTTCCAGGCCATGACTGACGAATTTAACTTAATGAGACCCCCACCTGGGTGACATGGTGTGGCACGGCCCAAGACCATGGTTGTGACCTTCATGGGACTCTCTGCTCCTATCCCATCAGGACTATAGCAGCTTTAAATGATTTTTCTGTAGCCACTAAATTCAGAATATTCTAACTTGCTGACTTACTTTCTCCTAAGACCCAGGAATTAGAATTAAGCTTTCAATTACTGTACCTTAGTGGATGGAAGAGACACAAATTTAAATAAGTTAGAATAATTTTAGGGTTAAGTGGAAAGTTTAGCTTGATTCATAGCACATTTCTTTCTTTCTTTTTTTTTTTTTTTTTTTTTGGTTTTTTAAGACAGGATTTCTCTGTCATTTTGGTGCCTGTCCTGGATCTTGGCCTGTAGACCAGGCTGGCCTAGAACTCGCAGATGTCTGCCTAGCTCTGCGTCCCAAGTACTGAGATTAAAGGCCTGTGCCACCACCACCCGGCATATCATAGCCCATTCTTAAGGAAAAGGGCCCCCATAACAAGGATGGTAAATGCATTAGTGCCCATCTGCCATGCTAGGAGAAAAAAGTCATCTCTTAGAAGAATTTTCCTGATTTTACTTTTTCTTTTTCATCCTACTCTCATCACAAGAGCCCTTGAGAAGTCCCTCCTTGTAGAGGTCTGTTGTACAGCATGATGGCTGTAGGTAATAGTGTATTGTATACTTTCAATTGGCTAGAAGTAGATTTCATGTATCCCCCACATAAGGTGATGGATATCTTAATTAGCCTGAACATAGTAAAATTTCAACAGTATGTTTGTGTGTGTGTGTGTGTGTGTGTGTGTGTCAAAACATGTTGTATACTCTTAAATAAATCATTTTTGCCTATTATAATTAAGATGAAAGAAATCACCCATGTATGTATATTCAAAACACAGATAATCTTTTCTTTCTAATTTCCCTATAAACTTTCCTGTAATATCAAAGAAAACTCTTTCAATGTTTCCATTAAATTGACCATAGCTTCTGTTTGGGGCAGGTGAGTGCTTCTATGGTTGGTTGGAACCCCTGCTGGCCAGAATAGCTGAGAACCACACAGCAGTGGTGAGTCCAGATATTGCATCCATAGATCTGAATACATTTGAGTTCAACAAGCCTTCTCCATATGGAAGCAACCATAACCGTGGAAATTTTGACTGGAGCCTCTCCTTTGGCTGGGAATCACTTCCTGATCATGAGAAACAAAGAAGGAAAGATGAAACCTACCCAATTAAGTAAGATGCTTGCTTCCATATCTTACATTCACACCGTAAGCACCAAATGCTACATATGTATATTCATTTTCACAGTAGTTGCTTGTGTGATAATTCTTAATAACAGAAAAAAATGCATACCATTCTATATGTAGACTAGTAATGTACAAGGCTCTTTGCATGATACTATGAGCAGCCAGTAGGATTAGGTGAATTCTCATGTCTTTGTAAATCGTAGTTTAAAAATATTAAGGCAGGTTAAGGAGAGAAACAATAATATGGAAGATGATGTTTTTTAAAGTACTTATTTCTCCCAAAACCTTAACTTTGAAGAAGGAATTTTTAGTTCTTCTTTGTCTACATACAGATTTTAAATGTAACACAATATCTCTTTACCTGTAATGTCTAGTTGGTTCTTTCAGTTACCCCTTTCAGTGTGTGTGATTTCTATATCAAACTTTGGTGATGTCTTTCTTTTCAGGACCCCCACCTTTGCAGGAGGCCTTTTTTCTATATCTAAAGAATATTTTGAGCACATTGGAAGTTACGATGAAGAAATGGAAATCTGGGGAGGAGAAAATATAGAAATGTCATTCAGAGTAAGTTTATGGAGATTAAACGTAGCATGCATGTCAAACAGGGTGATGTATTGTGTTCTGATCAGCTCATACAGGCTGTTGCAGATGTATGCTGTCTTTATGTATTTAGGGCTTTCTATAATGTAATTGCTGGAAAATTGGCAATGAGGCTATTTCCATTTAAGTTGTAACTTGATATATTTATTCATGGTTGCCAATGTAACAAGAGGAATCAGTTAAACTCCTGTGTCCAGGCAATAACACCAATTAATGCACTTGTAGCTACTGAATTCCAGCCAAGATAAATATAATTAAACCTAGTGCTTCAGGAAATGAGTTGATTACCAAGGGAGTCAGTATGGAAAACATTTATTTATAACTGTAAAGGACACTAGACTTAACTCTTTGTAGCATATGAGCTGTTCCCCTTTTCATAATGCATGTTTTAAGTTAGTATAAACAAAACAGGCTTTTAGTAGTCATGACATGTACTTAATATATTCAACTTCATGACTTCATTTTTGTGGTAACCATGTCACTCACTTTTTGTCCTTTAGATTGGAATGTGGTGGGGAAAGACCTGGGAGTTAGGCTTATGTGTTGGCTCTGGCTCCATTGTATATGACAGTAGTGGCCTTGCCACATCTGAACTGCTGAAGGGCAGGGGTCTTTTAAAACTTAACTCTGTGTTTCCAGCCCTAGCACATGCTGAAGCTCAACGCAGTTTGTTGAACTGGACTTGTCACTGAGCCATCTGATTTGTTTAAATGAGGACAAGAGGAGGTTTTGGCCACTTGCCTCAGCATCCACTATTAAGCATGACTTTATTTTAGGTTTTTTGCTTACCTATCGTTAACGGCAGAACTAATCCTTAAGACATTTTATTTAGTACTACTGCAAACTTTTAGACACATTCCATGTAGATGTGGACTTTTTAATATGATGACCAACTCCTTTGTCAATATAATGGGTTATGTTTTGGCAATAATGGCTTTCTTGAATGGTTTTCTTTAATGCCAAATTGAATATCCAAGGAGTAAATAGAGTCTGGGTTCTTTTGTGCCCAGACAGCTACTTCATTTCTTAGGAGAAAAAAAAGTGTGTAGTTTCAGTAAGTGACCATGTGTTTAAGGGGGAAGTCAGCTACACCGGAGAGAGCCTTGTTTTTCTCTGCATATTAGAACACTTGCATAATTATTGGCCAAAAAGAAAACTTGGAATTAGTTTTTATGAAGGACTCAGAACTCAAGATCTTGTAAACCTACTTTCTGAAGATGTGCGTTTGTTCTCTGCATTTCTCATTTCATTTAATAAAGCCATTTTTTATATTTATAAGGCATCAATTGAACTAGCATAGAGACTGTTTATAACATGCTAATAACGTTCTACATTTTGTATGTATTGGTATCTTTAAGGTAAGCTTAAAGCAGCAGTTTTTTTCCCCCAAAATCCTGTGAATTTAAACAAATATCGTTAATTATCAGGTGTGGCAATGTGGTGGGCAGTTGGAGATTATGCCTTGCTCTGTTGTTGGACATGTTTTCCGCAGCAAAAGCCCTCATACCTTTCCAAAAGGCACGCAGGTGATTGCTCGCAACCAAGTTCGCCTTGCGGAAGTCTGGATGGATGAATACAAGGAAATATTTTACAGGAGAAACACAGATGCGGCAAAAATCGTTAAACAAGTAAGTGAGGGCTAAATTGTGAAAGGACGCTTAAACTAGTCCAAGTCCTCAGGCCTTTTTTTGCTTGAATCACTTCACACACACAAAAAAAAATCTAAAAAGTATTTTTGAAAGTAGGCTTTTAAATTTTAAGCCTTAAAATAAATAACTTGGGGCCATCAAGATGGTGTGGTGGGTAAAGGAGCCTGTCACCAAGCCTAATGACCTGAGTTCAATCCCCGGGACTCATACTTTGGAAGGAGAGAACTGATTTCTGTAACTTGTCCTTTGACTTCCCACATGTGTGTACTCAGACACACACACACACACACATACACACACACATAATAATAATAATAATAATAATAATAATAATGATGATGATAAAATAGTGAATGTATATATAACTTATCAATGATGCTAGTTTGCTCTCTTAAGAGAAAAAAATTAAGCAGCTTTATAAAATTCAGTCATTTTTAATTGTTTTCCTTGCCCTTTAGAAAAAAGGAAAATAAAATACAATTAACTCAAAATTGCCTTTTTCAACTCAAGTTCCAATTGGGAATTGTGTTAAGATTAAAACACTTAAATTAGAAAAGAAAACACCCAACTGTGCAGTTTAGGGGATGATTTTTTGCCATTTGACTACAAAAAGATAATGAGCTCATTGGGTCTTAGCACCCAATCTGAATGTGGTTCCTCTCCTCTCACTTTATAGTCATTTTAACGTGAAGAGTTGGGGTGAATTCCGAATGCTCCCCCAATCAGCCCCGTGTCCACAGCATTGTGGTCCACAAGGGTCTAGAGACCTTTGCCCTGTAGAAGGTCTGTCCATAAGTAAAGTGTATTACAGCACTCCAGTGTGACCAGGCGGGTGACACACTTGGTGCGTGAATGAATGGCCCATTTAAGGCCCACCTTGCATTCAGAACTTTGTCCAGTACATGTAGATGTAAATACAGAGAAGAGAGTACCATCTGAAGCCTCTATCAGTGCTGGTTTGACTAAGCACTCCTTTCATTCCCTCATCTATTTCTAGAAATCATTTGGTGATCTTTCAAAAAGATTTGAAATAAAGAAACGCCTTCAGTGTAAAAATTTTACATGGTACCTGAATACTGTTTACCCAGAAGTGTATGTACCAGACCTTAATCCTGTTATATCTGGATATGTGAGTATTTTTATGTTCTCCCTTTTCCTTGAGAGATTCCCTCCCATACCCTTTAATTTATTGCTTTCGGAGTTTTACATTATTAATGCCACCTCCCCAAAATTAATTGAAAACCAGAAACTGTGCAATTGATTTTTTTTATATATATACTTTCAATCTTTGACTAGATTAAGAGTGTTGGTCAACCTCAGTGTCTGGATGTTGGTGAAAATAACCAGGGAGGGAAACCGTTGATCCTGTACACGTGCCATGGACTCGGCGGAAACCAGGTGAGCACTGCCTGGGACGACTCTCCTTTGAGCACTTCCAGATGCGGTCAGGTACTGGGTGGTTTTCAGAAGTCACCGCTCAGCTCGATGCTAAGGTAAAGTGGTGTGCAGGTGTTTCTAAGCTGAACATGAGGTGGCAGAGTTGTTACTTTGGCGTCCACTTGGGCTCTGAAAGGAATCTGAAGTTACTCACTTGATCCATAGAAAGGAGAAGGATTAAAAAAAAAAAAAAAGGAATAATGCCATTTGATGGTATGTGTGTGTGTGTGTGTGTGTGTGTGTGTGTGTGTGTGTGTGTGTGTGATGTAGTTTTGACACTTGTGTGACTGTTGGTATGGCGGCTTTGTGAGCCGACAGGTGAAGACTGTATGAAATGTGGTATCAGATTACGTCCAGTGATAATGCTAACACAGCCGCATTGTAAGGTCGTTTGAGGGCAGAGACGCTGCCTCAGTTCCCTGCATCAAAACGCTGTGTTTTTCTTTTCTTCTTGTTTTGTTTTTCTTTGATTGCTGACCTCCTTGTTTCCACTCTGTTTTTCCAATTAAGAGCAAATGTGAAATGTTCCTACCTAGCTTACTAAAGTTGCAGAGAAAATATGAGTTTTCTGGCTTTTTGCTTATTTTGACCTTATCATGTGCAAGCTAACTCAGAGAAGGATTAGACTTTCTCCACGGTCAGTCCGCAAGTTCCCCGACTGACCCCTGGGTGGGCTTCATCTGTCTGCTCCTAGCTCCTTTAGGAACCTGTACTGTAAGCCCAGCATCTGCAGCCAGTAACATTAGGTCTGGAGTAAGGACTCCAGGGTGCTTGGTGGGTGTAATAAAACCACATCAGAATTAGGGGAGGTACCCGTGGATTTTCCTGAGAAAGATAACATTTTAGACTTTATATTGAGAGGTGAGAACAGCCTAGAGATGTGTTTAGTGGGAATGGTAAGGAAATGCAAAGACTGTGAGGAAAAATATACAAAGAAAACCATTTGGAACTTTTTCCTTTCTGGGAATTGCCTATATTTTGGAACAGGATTTACATAGCAGTACATGTTTGTACTACTTTGTACATACTTCGATAGGACTTTGAAAGTATCAGTGTTAGGAAAAAAGGATCAATGTTTCTCCTTGCCAATCTACTTCTATACATCTTCCTATTCATTAAACTCAGCTTAATTTAGTTTCAGTCTTTATTTGACTATATATAATCTTTTAATTTTTCCTTTTTTCTACATAAGAATAGTTATAGAAATAGTTACGTTATTTTGTAAATAACAATATGGTTATTTCCTCATTTGTAAATATGTTAGCAATGATTGTTAATACTTAGACATTTCTCTCAAGCTCTCTCCAGAATTATATTTATCTTAAAATATATGATTACTGCTATTTTTGTAATAATTTACTACAGGTACTATCTTAAAAATATAGTGTATGTGTTATTTTGTATGCTTTTCTATTGTCTTTTCCAAGTTAATATTTTTACAGAGAATTATAAAATAAAATTTAAATTATCGATAGAATAGACTGTCTTTAAGAGATTTGGGGAGAAATTCAGTTATTAAAAATATTTGCTTAAATACATGATATAACTTGTACTGTTGCAAGAGCTGACGGTCACTGACCCTTATGAAGTCTATGTCACAGAAGCATTTTTTTTCCATGAGAAGTGAAAATATAATTTGAGGTGCTAAAAGAGATAGAGCAGATTGAGATAATGTGAGTGATGGATTCACAGGCTGGACTTGGAGTTAGAGAAGATCTTTCTGGGACAGTCATCTTAGATGAAGCCAAGCATTGGGCAAGAAGAACATCCTGAGGGAAGTCTGGGTGAGAGCAGCCGAGTAGAGGAGGTTCAGAGAACACAGAAGGCCAGCACGGCCAGCGCAGAGTGGTCTAGGCAAGGAGCGAAGGAAATGAGGTCAGAGATTTTGATAAGGAACCTGCTTGTATAGAGCTCTGCAGACCTATTAAGGAAGATGGATTCAATTCTGAATTCAACAGAAGCTATCAAGAGGTTTTTTGAACAGGAGAATAATCTTGTCTGGTTTGTATTTTAAGACGACTCTGGCTTCTGTCATCTGAACACGATCACTTATTATATCTTTTACTTGTTAGTTTTTTATTTTTGAGAGTTAATATACTTTTAACATTTTCCCCTTCCCTTTCTACCCTCCTATATACCCCTGCCCACTCTCCTTCAAATTCGTGTCCTCTTTTTTTCACTAATTGTTATTGCATGCATATACGTATGTACGTATATATTCCTAAATATAACTTGTTTAGTCTGTACAATGTTACTTATGTGGATGTTTGGCACTGGACAACCAATTGGTGTGCTGTTCCCTGGGAAGGACCACTTCTCCTGCTCCCAGCTTCCTCAGTTGCCTATAGTTCTTTGTGTAGGCTTAAGGCTTTAATGGGCTTTTCCCTGGGTACTTTGGCCTATCCATTGGTGTCATCCATGTTCAGCTCACTTTCAGGCAGTCCTGTTCTTTTTAATCAATTATTTCCCCCAGCTACTGTTCAAATTTTAGTTCCTTGAGAACTCAATTCAGATGTCTCATTTAATTTGAGCATTTTCTCTCGTTTTAATAATTTAATGGTGTTTTATGACATATAATCCTTTTGTAACCATATTTCTGAATGCAAAGCAAAGTAACTATTTTTTTAATGTGGCTGGATTGGAGAATGTTCTGGTCCAATGCAGTTATGTCATTACAGCCTTATGATGGCTAATATTTCATGCACATTCTCCTCTCGTGCACGTGTGCAGGTTCTGAGTGACGTGTTTCTCCCATCATTTCAGCTAATTAGTTATTTACTTTGTGTTGGTACCAAAGTATTTTCAGCTCTTTTTCTTTCCTTCATCTTACTGACTCTGTGATAACCCTGATTCAAAATACCAGCTAGCCTTTTTTATCATCTTTGAGTTCTTAAGGTTTATCTTAGTTTAAATTCTTAGTTAGGGATAACTAGAATGTTGTTTCTTTCTCCTTCTTAAAATACTTTTTACACTGCTTTCACCTGAATGGTTGGTTACAAAATCAATTCATATTTTCCATGCAGGAGAAGAAAAATTAAGCATGAGACTGAGACAAGGAGCTTAGGGTGGAGGCTCTGAATTCTGTTAATGTCTGTGCAATGTTTACTTTAGCACAGTGCCTACCTAGCACATAATAAGGGCTCAATAAATATTAGTGCTAACAGGCATTATTGCAGTATTGAAAACCAATTATGATAACTCATTTTATCCTTAGACTGCCAACATTATTACATATTTGAGTTATAATGCATGTTATTATATAGCTGGGACAATAGTTCAGTCAGTAAAGTACCTGTCACGACAGTGAATATTATTTGTTGATACAGTGCTTAGCTTTGGCTCACAGAGAATCCAACCAGCTACACACACAGTTCTAGCAGTATAGGATATGCTGTCTCTGGTGTCCTATGGAAGCCTTGAAAGTTATTGTTTTCCACCAAGTTAAAAAAAAAAAAACTGGAGAGATAAAGAGGTAAAACAATGTTTGATCTAGTTCTTAAAGAATGAAAAGGAGTTAGCCAAGCAGGAAAGGGTCACAGGATTTCCAGGGAACAGCCTGGCCATAGAGCGAACTCTTAGGTTATTCTTTAGTGGTAGATGTAAACAAAATGAGCGTGCTCTACTACAGCTAGGCAGTGGCTGCAGTAGGAGTGAGTCCTGAACATTGCATGCATCAGATAGGGGGACAGCCTTGAGCAACAGAGGGGATGTTTGTTAAGCAAACTTGTCAGCATATCAAACCTAAGCTTATAGGGCTCCCAAGCAGCTGACAGGATTGATGCATCATAGGGTAAGAGGTTGGCATTACAGTATAAACTAAGGGGGAATCTGAGTCAGAGAAGTGGGGATGGAGGAGAAAGCGTGAATGAAATACCACCAGAGAGGAAAATTCAGCGCAACTAAGAGACTCATTCATTGGATATGGAGAGATACATTAGTAAAGAGCTACCATGTACCAAGTGCTGACCAGGCGCTGGTCTTTGCTGCAAGTGCTCTACACCTGTCAACCCATTCAGTTAGTGATTTGAGTAACCCCGTGGGCAGGGACCACTACTACTCATCTCACAGGGGCAGAAACAGGCTCTGAAAGTCCATTATGTTTGTAGACTAGTGAAACGGACTTAGTTGAGATGAATGAGAGAAGGATTATTACAGGGGAGAGAGAAGAAGCCAGTTAACTGTTTACTAGAACTTTGCAGGCTGCTTTCTGCAGTACACTTGTGCTGGCCTCCATTCTACCTCGTTATTTCCAACTTCTAGTTTGGAAAGGATGGAGCACCATATTTAGGAAATAATCCCTGCTGGTAGTGGACAAAAGCATAACGACCCTGCTTACATTTCTGATATTTTTATTGTGTTTGTTGAAGAACTCCTGAGTTTACTATTTAGTGGGTAGCTGGTTGGTTTTCATCTTGTCTTATTTTGCAACTGGGCACATGGGTGCCTTTGTCAATCATGACACTCTCCTTCCCACAGTACTTTGAGTATTCTGCTCAGCGTGAAATCCGGCACAACATCCAGAAGGAGTTATGTCTTCATGCTACTCAGGGTGTCGTCCAGCTGAAGGCCTGTGTCTATAAAGGTCACAGGACAATCGCCCCCGGAGAACAGATATGGGAGATTCAGAAGGTGACTGGCTGCAGCTAATTCATCTGTTCTCTTTGAATAGCTCTAATTGCTTTACTGTGCTGTATATCGAGATTTCTTCACTTTCAATAACTCCATTATTATTATGTGTCTGCCTATGTGATAAGAGAATATACCTAGGGATTAAGTACCCATGGGAACAACTAATCATAAAGTTGAAGCCTGGCTTATGCAGGTGAAAAACCTCTATAAATTATTAATTAGTACCTTATTCTTGACTTTTTAAGAGTTTTTTTTTTATAATAGATATTTAAAACCATGTTTATTCTTTAAAGGGGAAAAAAGAGTGTTTTTCACATAAAAATGCTAATTATGTCTTCCTTCATTTTAGTACATTTTAAATTAATCTAGAATCAAAAGAACATATGGCAGATTGCCTGTTCTTAAAAATGTTTAAGATTTAGCTTGATCATAGTAACTTTTATCTAAAACTAGTTTTGTTTAATCATGAGACTGGCTTTTTTGATTTTAAAGTTGATCATTTGAAGACCAGTGGAATGCTTCTTGTTTGAAAATGTGTTTCAGAGTTTGCTCTCTATTTCCCTCTTCATTTTTGAAATGTCTTGCATTGACTAGATAGCAGTAA
The DNA here is from genome assembly GCF_004664715.2 of Peromyscus leucopus. Classification (NCBI taxonomy): domain Eukaryota; kingdom Metazoa; phylum Chordata; class Mammalia; order Rodentia; family Cricetidae; genus Peromyscus; species Peromyscus leucopus. Next base: position 42,945,847 of record NC_051066.1, on the reverse strand, counting down.
AGTGAATTATATCACTATAAACAAAATCATCAATTTTTTTATTGAGCTTTAGTTGACCTTAGATTTAAAGTTAAGAATCAGATACATTTGTTATGCAAATCTTCCTTTACCTTTAGAGAAACCATAAAGTCATTTTTATATTTATCTTTTAACTGTGAATCTTGAAACTTAATGTATGTTGTGTTTTCTTTTTTCCTAGGATCAACTTCTATATAATCCATTATTTAAAATGTGCCTTTCAGCAAGTGGAGAGCATCCACACCTAGTGCCATGTGACCCATCAGACGTACTCCAAAAATGGATTTTTAGCCAAAACAATTAAGTGTTCCTTAAAGTTAAGGAGTTGAAAAGGACATACTCTTCCTCATAAAACTGTGACTAGGCATACACTGTAGTTGTTGAAAATTATGCAAAAGCAGCTAATTGTAACTTATTCCAAGTGCATTTTCCTTATTTATGTCTTAAGATGTCTATGTAGTACTGCTGCAGAAATCCTGGGGGTTTCTGTCTGGAAACAGAGCAACTAGAAATACCAAAGACTATTCTGAAATGTCCAGATGTAGAAGAGAGATGTTTACAGTATGAAGAAAATAATTTTCCTAGTAAAGTGATGTGTGTTTGTACACTTGGGGACATGCATAGCTACATCCACACATTCACAGCTTAAAATGTTTCCCCGAATTTTAGGGGGAATAGAAAAAGATTTGATACTGTATTTTTATAACTATATAGAAATGGATCAATGAAGGTCAGCCATTGGCCTTTCTGTACACACCAGGAAATTTTTATAGATCTAGAATTTATTGTTTTAAAATCCAGGTAAACTTTTTTTGTCTTCTGTTTACTTGTCTGTTGAATATTTCCTTGAACATGAAGTTGAATAAGGAGAGGACTATTTTTAACATTGAAATTTTTGGAAAATTTACAGATCTTTTTTAATCCGAAGCCCACTCCTCCTGATGCACAGGTGTCTTCCCCAAACGGCTTTTCTGAAGTGGCTACATTGTGTGTTTTCCCAGAGCACTTTAAAAAAAAAAAGACAAAAAACTTTATAAATTATTAGCTATGGCTGCAAGGGTTCTTTTTTCCTTTCTAGTACTCTTATTTTCTTAGCAAAATTCACTAATCTTGAATATTTATAATACTGAATTTCAATATACTTGACTCAATTCTAAATGTCGTTATTGATTCATTATATAGAATGTCTTTACATGGATTTTTCTCATAAAAAAATAGCCTTACTTTTATCTATGTGGAAAACACAATAAAAAAGAACCCTGAACACTATTGCAAACTTTTGTTTCAATTTTGTCCAGTTTGGGGTAAAATCTGTAATTGATCATGGGTAGAGGAAGCATCTGGTTTTTGTACTAGGTTTTAGTTGTTTGCTGTTTGTGGAACCCCAGATTCTTGGAAGGAAAATGCAAACTGTGACAGTGGTATGAAAAGAGGAACGAGGGTGATGGTAATTACATGAATTCCTGATAATTTTCTTTAATAATCTCATAAAATTATGTTTTGAAGTCACTGTTTCCTCTTTGGCCATCTTATAGAGAGAGGTCTTGTATTATTTCAGAAGCAAAATAGAATTTGCTTTAACTTTTAAAACCAGTAAGGTCTTGGTTGTACAAAAGAAAATATTTCCTAGTATTAGAGCTTTAAATAATAAAGCATCAATTAAATTTTAAAAAGTTGAATTAAAAATTTCACATTTTCTAAGCAGTTACTTTGCAGAGTTTTCAGTTTAAGGAACATCTATCATGTTTCTAACTTTATATTAAAGTTACAGAGGGTGTAAGACTTTGCATTCAACTGTCTCTTTTAGGGTAGAGAGAAAGATACACAGTTTTGAAACAGTATGCCACTATGTTACGTTGTATTACTGAGATGACTTCCTACCTTTTAATTTTGGCAGTCCATTAGTAATAAATGTTTCTCTATTATTATAGCTACTAATGGCATGTAAGCATACTGTGTTTTGCCACTTAGATGTGCAATTTCTGTTCCTTGGTTTGTTTCACTAGACTTAAATAATCTTGAACAAAACCTGCTCTCAACATTTATTTTACCTCTAAGAGCAATACAAAACAGAGCAATTTTTCAATGATATTTTATAAATGAACTTGAGTAAAACATGTTTTTAAAAAATTAAACCAATATGCAGACCCTCACAAAGAGCCATATGTTGGTACCTTGTGGTCCAAGTAACGTCTCTTAAATTGGGTTGATTATGTTGTATCCATGTTAAATATATCCACCAGAATGGTCTTACCTGATACAACCACTTCAGGCTATTACTCAAGTGTCATATCAGCAATTTGATTGGGGAATGGCCCTTTGTGGGGAGATTCCCTCTTAAACTACCTTGAGTTCTGGAACAGTGTTAACAGTAAATCATAGAGTCTGGCTGTCATCCACTTGCATGATTGGCCTGCACTCAAGTGTAAAATTATGGAACTCTTGCTCAATTTGAAGCTGACAGGGCAAATGGTCTGGTTTCTGCTGAAGACCTGGCATGCTGCCTTCATTCCAGAGGACCATTCCAGAGGCCATCAGAACTGAGTCCAGTACCTTGCACTGCTCAAGGTCAATTCCATGATCAGGTGCAGTTGAGAAGTGCCTACCTACTTAGTTAGCCATGGGAGAAAATAATGCACCAAAACTGCTGGTTATGATGAATTTTACATCACTGTATTACCGGAGAATGCACATAGATATTCATCAAAACATATATGAAGGGCTAGGGATGTAGCTCAGTTGGAAGCATGCTTACCTAGCATGCTCTGTATTCAATCCCAGCACCACATTGAAAACAGGAATGGTAGCACCTGCCTATAATCCCAGCACTTTGGAGATAGAAGCAGGAGGATCAGAAGTTTCAAGTCAACCTCAGCTACATAGAGAATTTAAGGACAGGGTATGCCAAGGGACAGACCTTGCTCAATAAAACAAAATAGACACCAATGGAAAAAAAAGTCATTATTTCTGGGAAAACAAGTTTGAATTCTTAGAAGAAATTTAGTTTTGTTGGCTTTAAAGTGAGTTGTGAGTCTACGATTCATTTTAATGACAACAGAAATAAATACGTTAAGACACTGTGGTTGTAGTGTAGCTTGTGAAAAGATACTCAGAGCTCTTGGAAACTTAATCATACTCTGATCAATGCCTTGGCCCTACCGCAGCATGTGTGTAAGGAGATTGGTATGAAGAAAATAAAAGGTGTATGTATATGCGTGCATGTTTCCAATTAAAATGCTTCATATATTTTTAAATGAATTTATATATTAACTACTTTAATTTTCTACTGTCGGCACAGTTGCCCTGAGGCCGTGATTCCCCTTCTCTCTCACACAGAGTACTGGGGTTTGGGTTGGAAGCCCCCAAGTGTCATCACGGACCTGTACCATTATTAGAAGGTAGTTTGAACTGTTGAGAGGTGTGGTGTAATGAGAGGAGGTGATGTTACTAGGAATGTGTGTGCCCTTGGAAGGAGTGTTGGTCCTCCTAGCTCCCCCTGTTTCCTGGGTGCTTTGAGGTAAGTATCTATGTTCCAACATATGGTTACTACACACCCAAAGCAATGGAGCCTATGATCTGAAACCTCTGAAGTGTGAGTCAGAATAGGGATTTCTGTCTTTAAATTGTTATTCTTGGGATTTTGCCACAGGAAAATATATTGTCACAATGCTCTCTAGTTTTTAATAATACTCATGAGACGTTTTTTTCTGTTTTATTGACCATATTAAGCATTAGTTACTGGTGATGTACAATATAATAATCCCTGTCTCATGAAGATCATAATCTAGTAATGTGGACATCCCATAATTATGACATCACAGCACAATGATGTTTCAGAGCAAACAAAGTTCTATGAGAAACTGATGGCTCCATCAGCCAAATACAGAAAATTGGCTCCAAATTTTAATGATAATTAAATGGCATTAGTTTAGTTGCTAACTTGATACAACGTAGAATTACCTAGGAAGATAGCCTCAATGAGGGATTGTCTGCTGGGTTGGCCTGTAGGCGTGTGCTGTAGTTACTTTTTCTGTTGTGATAAATCATTCTGACCCAAAGCAATGAGAGTAGGAAAGGTTTGGTTTGGTTTACACTTCCAGATTGCAGTCCATCATTGAGGGAAGATTGGGTAGGAACTAAAGGCAGGGATTTGTAGACAGGAACCACAGAAGACCTCTGCTGCTGACTCACTCACTGGCTTGCTCAAGGAGCTTTCTTATACAGCCCAGGCATGCCTGCTTAAGAATGTCCTATCCACACTGGGCTCTGCCCTGCCCTCTTAATCATCCATCAAGGTAATCCCTTCACATCCTTATTACTTCGGGCATCACCAGACATTAATCTCTGTCTACCTCTGTTACTACCACCATGGCTTCCTGGCAGTTCCTACCTCCATTTTCTGTACTGAGCTGATAAATTCACTCCCTCCAGGGACCCTCTACTCTGCCAACTCTTACTCTTATTCCTTGTTCAGGAAACTCACTTTACATGAAAACTGTATTCCTTATCTTACCTTGAACATCTGCTAAGGATGTACCTTCAGCTTCTAGAAAGGAATGAGTATTTTATTTTTGTTTACTGCCATTCTCTTTTCGTTTTTATGGCTAGGCTTTGGAATAACTTGATTCTGTAACAAGTCTTTTTCTGAACTGCCAGCCAGTTCCCAAAAGATGGCACAGAGACTTCTTATTAATTACGAAAGCTTGGCCTATAGCTTAGGCTTGTTCCTAACTAGCTCTTACAACTTAAATTAACTCATTTATATTAATCTATGTTCTATCACGTGGTGTTACCTCTCTTTCATCTTGCACCTACTGCTTCCTCTCTCTGTCTCTTGGCTTCTCCTATGCACCTAATTCCTCCTCCTCTTCCTTTCTCTCCCCAGAAATACTGCCTATAACTCCTGCCTAGCTATTGGCTGTTTAGCTTTTCATTACAGCAATCACAACAATACATCTTTACACAGTGGACAAATATCCCTCAAAATCATTCTTTAATTGTAGCCATGCCATCTGGACATTTCACCCTTTCCTCCTCTGTGCTAATATCAGTTGTGAATTCATGGTCATTTCAGTGAACTCACGCTATCCATCCGTTGAATATTCTGGTTCTTATTTCCTTGTTTTAGCTTCATTTGTTTGTTTTTGCCTTGCTTCACACCTATTTCTTCTTCTTCATGGGCAACTTCATAACCCATTTCCATGGTTCCCGTATCATGAGTTCTCAGTGCTAGACTACCACATTTTCTCCCCTCAGCCACACACCCCCTTATTGCTAGTGACCATTCTTCTCTAATTTTCGAATGCTGTGTGGTATCTGCCAGAGAAGGCTACTCAGACATGGGTTTAAGCCAATAGGACATCTTATTAGCGGGGTGGCGGGTACACTGGGTGTTCAGAATCTCAGTGTAGCCCTGAGTCTTTCTCAAGGTGAAAGCTAAAAACCATATTCTGATTGACACACTTCAGTTAACAAGAACAGTGAGCCAGAGACAGAACTACAGAAGCCAAAAAGCAAGGTTAGTACATTCACAGACTTTCTCAGAACTATGGACTTCGATGGTGGAATGATTTGAAAGAAAATGTCCCACGAAGGGAGTGGCACCACTAGGAGGTGTGGCCTTGTTGGAGTAGGTGTGGCCTTGTTGGAGGAAGTATATCACTGTAGGGGTGGGCTTTGAGGTCTCATCTATGCTCAGGATACCACCCAGTATCTCAGACCACTTCCTGTTGTCTGCAAGCCAAGGTGTAGGACACCTGGCTACTTCTCCAGCACCATGTTTGCCTTCATGCCACCATGTCTCACCATTATGATACTGGACTACACCTCTGAAAATGTAAGCCAGTCCAATTAAATGTTTTTCCTTGATAAGAGTTGCTGTGGCCATGATGTCTCTTCACAGCAATAGAAACCCTAACTAACACAGATGGATTAGGTCTTTTTTTTGTTTTGGCAAGTGCTACTGTCTACATGCTGAGTTTTATGACCTGAATGGCCCTTCTACCGTGAAGTCAGTTGTGCTATGATCTGGGGCCTACTGAGGCCTAGTGCCCTGTTACATTGAAGAGCATCGTTTCTGACTCCAGGTTCTACCTAGTTCACTTATGCAACTTGCAGCCTCCTGCCTACCTCCCCTCTAGTCTACATTTTAGTCTGGTTTATTTATTTATTTAAATTAATTCTTTATTCTGAGACAAGGTCTTAGTTATCACAGTCAGGCTTGGAACTTGCTATGTCGCCGAGGCTAGCCTTGAAATCCTGATTCCAAGTGCTGGGATGACATGTGTATACATCTGTGCCTGACCATACTTTTCATTCTTATACAGAATAATTTCAGTATTTCATTGTAATAATTCTCTTCCCTCAATTCCCATGTTTGTTTTTCCATCACAGAATATTATGGGATGCAGAAATTAATGCAGAAATACTGAACCCTTGATATATAAAAAATAGATTCACTTCCTATCCCTGCACACAGATAGTTGCTTTCCTTGGATGACACACTTATCTTTGTCTTGACATTGTAAGTTTCCTTTTCTCTCTTGTTTCATGGGTTTTATCTCTTCACCCTTTGGCTTACTTTCTCATTTCAGAAGAGTGCATCTTACCGTCACTTTGGAAGAAAAAACCAGGATTCATACTTTGTTTGATAACTGATGTTTAAAATACCTTTAGTTGCTAGATTTCTTGGTTAGAAATCTTTTATATCGTGCTGAAGGTTTCATTTCATCTTCTAAATTCCGATGTTAAAAAGTTGAATGTGTCTTTGATCCTTAATCATTTGTAGTGATCTTATTTTTCTCCTCTTTGAAGACATACAGATTTTTTTTATTTGCCCCAGTGTCCAGAAGGAATTCTCATATGACCATGCATTTTGCTCTACTCTTTAAATACATACCTTCTGGAAAGTTTTCAAAATATTTAATTATAATCTCTTTTGTATTCTTGTTTCTTTCTGGAAATACTATTTGAGAGTCCTCATTTATTGATTCACTAATCTATTTGGGCAACCTTTTTCACTGATGTCCCACATCATCAAAGGAATAGGATATAGAGTATTTCAATTTTGTTTTCCAGTATGCGTTTTACTAAGTGCTTCATTTCTGTCTTACCATTTCAAATGATGCTTGTATATGACTCAGTCATTTTTAGAAATGTGACTTTGATTGTGTGTGTGTGTGTGTGTGTGTGTGTGTGTGTGTGTGTGTGTGTGTACTGGGGATCAAACCTGGATCTTCAAACATGCTAGGCAAATATCACATCCCCTGTATTTATTTTTCTTTGTAAGGATATTAATAGTGGTGGATTTTTAAAGTTTCCATCTATTTCCACAATCTCTGTTCTCCTCCCTACACTTCAGAGTAATTGTTTCCTCAAACGTTTAGTGATTTTGAATTGTCTATCTCAATACAAAGTACTAGAAAGTTCTGCAATGTGAGAAGAGCTTGTTGACTAGTCACATTCCCAAGGAGAATCTTCTAGTACTTTACCTAGAGAGTGTAGACATGCCTGCATCCAAGAAAAAAGACCACATGGTTCCTGTCCTCCACTGTCCTAGACACCCTATGCTTACCTTAAACCAAGAACATCTCTAAGTGAGTGCTTGGGTGTGGGAGAGGATCCAGGAGTGGCTGCTTGAGTCTGAGAGAGGACCCAGGGGTGGCTGCTTGAGTCTGAGAGAGGACCAGGGGGTGGGGGGTGGGGGAGGGTCTACCAGTCAACACACCTGTAGCTCATCTTCTTCCCTGTGCTGTGACTTCCACAGGTACTAGTTATCACAGGGTTCCTGTGATCTTGCAGTAGCTGTGGACTGACCTCCTTAGGTCCCTTGATGGTCTGCTTTGCCTTCTGTTTTCCCAGGTTCGCTGTCACTGAGACGTTCCCTCTCTTGCTCTTGCTTGCTATGGATTTGATTTTTACAAATCTTCACTGTCATTTTCTTGGGGGTTTGGGAATAAATCAGAAGGAAGGAAAAGTAGAATTTGATATTCTTAATGAAAACACCCATTCTTCCATAACCTCTTGCCAAACTGAAAACCCAGCTCCTCCTTCATTTACTTAGAAGAATCGGCACAACCTCATTATGAAACTCATCTCTGGTGTCTACAGCACCAGGAGCTTCTCGATGTATCCCTAATGCCCTGCTTCAGACCCTACATGGAGATGATCTCCAGTGGTTTTGTAATTATTTTCCTGGCCCTCCTCTAGTTGATTTTTTTTTTTTTTTTACAACAACTTGAGTTACCTTTCAAAGACGAAGGCATTGGTCTGCTGCTTTTGAAACCTTCCAGTGGCTCCCAAATGTTCTAAGAGACATTTGAGTGTCCTGGCTATCTTAGCCTCCCTGGCCTGTGTGTGACCAGTCCATGCTTGGTGTGACCCTGCCTGCTTCCTCTCCAGCCACTTTTCTCAGCTTGTGTTTCAGGCTCAGCAGAGGCCTCCTTTCTATGACAATTCTTTTCTCTGGCTGTATTTATAACAGCGTCCTTTGCATCTTTCAGTTCTAAAACAACACACATCAGGACAGATTACTCTGTGGTACTATAGTGGTATTTGCTCTGCCTATGACCTTGGGCTATACAGGGCCCAAAGGAGGTGGTGCTTCCTGCCGTTGTATGTGACCTCTGATAAGGAAAGGGAGTGGAGTCACGTGGGTCTATTTTTTTTTTTTTTTTTTTTTTTTTTTTTTTTTTTTTAAATCCTGGCTTGATCAGACGCTGGACAGCCTGGGAACTGAACCTGGGTCCTCTGGAACATCAGTCAGTGCTCTTAACCACTGAACCACCTCTCTCCTCTTTTTTTTTTTTTTTAAATGGGTAACAGAATTTATTAAGATATAAATTTAGGAAATACACTCATGATTACAGAACGGAGTAGATAGCAGAAGTCGTCCTCTGATCTGACCACGAGCAAATCCACCTCGCAGGCAGGAGCAGGGAGCAAAGAGGGCATGTGACCCTTCTCCAACTCCTTATCAGAGTTACTACAACAGCAGGAAGCACCGCCTCCTTTGGGCCATATAGCCCAAGGTCATGGGCGGAGCAAATACCACTTAGTGGTACAAACATTTGCTTACCACGCTTAGGCCTGTATTAACCTTGCTACCACCTGGAATCATTGCCTTACTCTATGTGGCAACCTGACTCTGTATTAATGGAAAAGTCCTCTCCATGAAGGTGAGGTAAGAAAAAATGTGGTCCCGCCTAGAAAGATGGCTCAGCCAGTAAAGGCAGCCACCACCAAGCCTAAAAACTTGAATTTGCTCTCCCATGCCCCCCATGGTAGAGAGAGAGAACTGACTCCCAGTTGTCTTCTGGCCCCCCACACCAGCACCATGCCATGCACACACACACCCCCAACACACACACACACACACACACACACACACACACACACACACACACACACACAATAAATAAGTAGTAAAAAGTTCTAAAGAGAAAAAGTTGGGACATTGAGCATGTCTTCACACTTCTCAAGGAACGACATAGCAAATGCTACCATTTCCTCAGTTACTACATCCATCTCAGTCACAGTATGCTCTTGGATGCTTAGTCATGAATGCCTGTCTCCAGTTTGTAATGTTGTGATTTAAGGTGTCCCTTTAAAATCTCAGCCATCTATTATGTAAATGAGAACTAAGTCCAATTTTCCAGTAAGTCTTTGAAAAAAATGCCTCCTCATTAAAATATATTAATCATAAAAGTGTCCTTCTTTCAAAGTGTGAATAGAATCCAGGATGTTACAAAGGAGTTGCTTCCCCGCCCCCACCCCACCCCCCAGGAAATCCAGAACCTTCTACTTTGCAGGCGGAGGGACATCAGGTCTGTTTCTAGGCGTGCATGCAGTAACAAGTTAGTGGGCTTGTTATTGTAGTTTTCCGTCAGAGTTCTTAGCGCCAGCCTCAAAATGAACTCTGGATGATTTACATGGAAAAAGAGTCTGCTGAAAGAATATTGAGTTGTTCACAGAACAATTTGGAACCCCAGAGGGAAGAACAAAAAGAATGGGCAGGCAGGATAGAGCAGAGAGAGTACTCCACTTTGAATCTTAGCTGGTGAGGGTATTGCTACAACCGCCATCAAATACCAGACGGATGTTCTGCACCTGGCTCATTCCTGGGCGTGGCTCAGTTGTCACTGGCTTCTGAGTGTTGTCTCCAAACCCACTTAGACTGAGACTGGATCCCCAACTTAACTGTTGCCAGAAAATATTCCCTGCTGCCTCCTTGGTTTCTCGCTAGGGTCCAGATGAATATAAAGGTTGAAAGTAGATCAGCTATCGGTATCTGTTCAACCACCGATGAGGTTCCCTGTAGCTGGGTCACAACATGGGGGAAAAATGAGAAGGAGCTTCTGGGTGCAGGAGAGAACACAGGATGAGACAGGAGACCTGGGTGGGATTCAAGGACCTGTCTTGTCCTCAGGTCAACAGCTCATTCTCATGATCATTAACTCTATGGAGCCAATGTCACTCAGCATACCAGAGAGCTGCTCCCAGCATCTAGGCAACCTCCACCTTGCACTCCGAAACATGACAGGTCCTGCACACCTTACCACTGCCATGTTGGGGACATGAGGGCTCAGCAGCAGCTGAGAGTACTCCCTCCTTGCAGATGTCTGTGCTTTCATAAAACTGATGTCTATAACAAGGAGTCATACTTGCTAAAATACACAGGTTTTAAGGATTCAACTCGATGAGCTTGGGCTTATAGATATTTGTAACCGTCACCCATGTTGAAATAAATTCTGTTAGAAAATGTCCTGTGTCTCTTTGGACTTGAATTTTCCACCCAGAAAGACACTGCTTGTGACACCCCTGAGCATACATTTGTGTTTGTTGTTACTTCTTTAACCTAAATATAATCATACATTGTATACTTTTTATATCTGTTTTTGTTATAAATTATAATGCATTTGAGATTAAACCATGAGGTTTTGCCTACTTACAGTCTTCCTTGTTTTTCACTGCTGAGTAATATTCCATTACAGTTATTCCAAAGCCTCTCAACTTTAATAATCCCTCCTTCCATTGATAGATATTCAAGGTTTTTTGTTGTTTGTATTGTTTTTCTTTTTAATTTTTTTTTGATGTTTTGAGGATAGGGACTATAAGTAGTTAAGGACAAACCTTATTGTGAATGTGTTTTCACATTTTTGTTTGTCATTTGTGAAACAGACTACAATAGCCAGGATGACCTTGAGTGTGCTACTACTTGGCTGACCTTGATCTTAAATTCCCAACTTTCCTCCTCCCACCTCTGAAGCGCAGGGACTACAGTGCATGCCTAGCTTGTTTTCACTTTTTTTTTTTTTTAAGATACACACCTCAGAACAGGCTCTTGGATCCCATGTATACAACTTTTAAAAAGTCCTTTCAATTTTTTAATAATTAAGATATTTTACATTCCTGCCACCAACCCATGGCAGCTTCTAGGGATCCAAGACTCTTTCTAACATTCAATATTTTCAGATTTTTAGTTTTAGATATTCTAGTGAGTGTGGAATAGTATTTGTGGTGGCTTTAATTTTTATTTATATGACAATGATTTTGAGTACATTTTCATGTTAAAGTTTGATTTCTATGAGTACTTATTGGAGAAATTTCTTTATTATTATAGATGCTTATATATCCTAAATATGGGCATATGAATTGCATATTGACCTAGAATTTGCCTGCTTATTTCACAGTGCCCTTCCATGTCTGAAGTGTCTTAATTTCCATAAAAAGTCATCGCATTTCTTTAATGTTCTGTGCTTTATGTACTCTTCCTTGCATATCTTTGTCCTCATGCAGCAAGTGCGACACTTTCCTATGTTGCCCTCAGATATTTTACTGTTCTCACCTTCATTTGAAGTCAGCAATACATGTTGAAATAACTTTTACATGGAATGCTCAAGGGTGTTGAGATTTCCTTATTTAATTTTTCATGAAGGTATCTCATTTCCTGATGCCATTTGTGAACTTCTCCAGCGGGGCTACCTCTGAGAGCCAGTGGACTCTGCTCTGTGACTGGGCAGGTCTCATTACTCAGTGTCACGGTGTTTTGACTGCCACAGTTCCACAGGAAATCCTCCGATGGGTAATGGTGCACACTCTTCCACTTACTGTGTATCCGGTGTCTTTCAGCAATGGCGTAGAGTTCACAGACGATAAACTTTGCACTTCTTTTCTTTAAAATGACCAGCTCTAATAGTTTCTGTCATAAATACAAATGAAATTTTCTTACTATCATTTTTGGAGTTTTCATTGCCTATGTATAGACAGGAAAATAATTTTTACACACTGGCCAAACTTCTCCAACCTTGCTGACTGAACTTATTAATCCTGAGACTTCATTAATAGAGGTTTCAGAATTTTCTTTTATATAAAAGGCCATGACTTTGTTGAGCAGAAACAGCTTTAGTTCCGGTAATGGGCTGGTATTTTCCTCCTTGCCCAGTTTCCTTGGTTACATCTCTTCTAGTGTCTTTTCAATATTGTGGTTGATGGTTCTCTTATATGCCAGATAAGCAAGTACTTCTGACTCCCTAGTCTCTGAAGTCTCCAGTTCAGCTCTGTTGTGGTCAGGTGCCATACTTCTCATAATTTTAACATTATGAGATTTACTGAGGCATCTCACAGCCCAGCATGGGATCGGTTTTGCTCAGTGTTTCATGAAGACTCAATGCAGAGTTCTATAATGTTAGTTGGGTAAAGATGTTTGATATTATTGTTCAGACATGCTACTGATATCGTGTGTGTGTGTTGTGTGTTGTGTTTCTATGCGCACATCTATCATTAGTGAAATTCTCCATTTTGGATGCTGAATTTTTTCATGTCCAGCATTTTCACTTGAATCTTAATAAAGTTTCCTTCCTCCTGCTCAAATTTTCAGTTGTCCACATTTTTTTTCGGTCTGTTTTCAAGTCCCTCGCCATCATTTCCAATATAAATACATCCTGTGTCTGCTTCTATTTACTGTGGGTAATATTTCTCTGCTTCTTTTGTGTTATTTCTAATTATTTTCATGTTTTGCAGTGAGCATTGTACCTAAATTATATATAGACATAAGCACACTTAGTATTTCCCACAGAGAACAGGGGGTTCCTATCAAGCTGCTGGAGATGAAGGTTGGCTCAATCTAGTTGGTCCTTGTACTGCAACTGAAGTTTGTTATGTTTCATTGAGATTCAATTATTGACTGTCTGAAAGCATTCGGAGGTCCGAACTGGTGTCTTTTCTTCAGCAGAACCTGGAGTTTGAGTATCCCTGAGGTTTTGCTGTCCTTTTTTGGCTATATGATATCATGCGTGCTTTTCCAATCATTCACGGAGCTCTTTCTCATTCACAGTCTGTCTGTCCAGCTCTTTGAGTCACTTCAGAATTCTGTTTTCCTGGTACTTATTCTCTGTCCCCATCTTTAGAAACCTCTGGTGTTCCTTTAGGCGGCATATAGAACACAACATGTGAGTTCTCAGTGAACAGCCAGTGAAGGTTGCACCTCAGAGGAACATTCTCAGCTTGTCTGCCCAAACCTGCCTGATGGAGAATCTCATTCAGACTTTTGGCCCCACCTTCTAGTCATGGGTAGAGTGCAGGATGCTGATAGGCACTGAGGGGAGCATCTTGTTCCACAGAGTAAGGGGGGGTGCATCTCAGCTACTCACTGTTGTACCACACACTATCAATTGTAAGACAATTCCAAGTACTGATTTTGCATCTGGGCACAATCGGGTCAAATTCTTCCTTCCTGTGCACATCACCCACTCTGTCAGTGTCTTCCAGGTGGAAGCAACATTGCACGTTGAGGGAAAGAATTGTGTACTTTGTCAGATAAAAAGGCACCAACGAATTAACTCTGTAGTGTTTCGTGGTACATAGTGCAGGCTTGCTTACCACGTTTTAAAACAGCATGGATTTTACACATCTGTGATTTGGCAGATGCTGAGTGTGAAGAACTTCCCACTTTACTTATGAACATTTTGTAAAATGACATTATTTAATTGAACATGTTTTATTTAAAAGCTTCTCTAAACAATTTTTGACTAATGACTCACATTAGAGCTTCTCTATTCAAACTATGTTTGACTAACAACTTACAGACTGGAATATCCCATCTACCTGTGAAAAGCTTACAAAGGTTTCCCACTATCTCCAGACAATATCCAAGGACTCCATTATGGAATGTAAATGTCGATGAATTGTGCTTGGAATATTTTTATGGATCATTCTGCGGTCAAATAACAGACACAGTGTCCTATAGCTTCTAAATATCCCATGATAAATTTCACACAAAGGCATCCTCACACATAATAAGGATTCAACCATAAACAATCAGATGAGCATCTAACCCATCCCAACCACCTCATCAACACGTCTCTAAGTAGGTGGGAGATGGCTCAGAACATAAGGCTCCCTGCCACCAAGACTGAAGGCCTGAGTTTCATCCTTGAGACTCCCATGGTAAAAAGAGAAATGATTCCTAAAAATTACCCTCTACTACTACACAGTGGCATGTGACCCCAAAAGTATTTTTTAATTGTTTTGACTGTCCCAGTGATGTCACTTTTCCCTTCTCAGCCCAGGACTCAGTTCAGGATCATGTATTGTGTTTGGTGGACATGGCTTTTCAGTTCCCTTCAGCCTGCAGCTGCTTGCTAGTCCTTCACTGGTGGTCATGCAGTTCGTGGCTTTGGAGTGTTAATGATGCCAAACTGACTTTCACTATAATTGATGCTTGGATGTGAATGTGGGGCTACCCCATTTTCCTCCTGTATAGACTCGGGCAATGCATTCTTGTCAGCGAGCTTGGAGATGATACAACATTCAGAACATGCCATATCAATAGACCCCACCACTGGAAATGTTAACTTCAATAACCTGCTTGGGTCTGGTACCTCTCAGGTTATTGCTCTGCAAAACCACCATTTCTCCTTTGTAGGTGACAGTATTTTCTGATACTCCACACCATGAAAATATTTGATTATTCATCAAGTTCCTGCCAAGGCATCTGATAACCACTGATGGTTCCTACATGGTCCATCTTCCATTCTCACTTGTGTGTCCGTCCTTCCAGCCATGGTAATTCATTGGCATTATACTCCAGGAGAAACATTTTCTTCATTCACTAGCTTGCTGTGGCCTGATGAGTTTCTACTTTCATTCCATTGGTTATAGTTTGGTTACTATTATTGCTTATGCAGATTGGGCCAAGTCAACCCCATGTAGGTTTACTTCCCATGTATCCATCACTCTTCAGGTAATTCCACATCCTGGATCATATTTTAGTTATTCATTTCTAGCCGTGGAGGCCTCTGGTTCTTCACAGAGCCTGCTTGTGTTTAGTAGAAGTCATCTAGAAGTCAAGATGTGGAAGGCCAGCATGCTCCTTGCCACTACAGTACCATAATTTCTCGTCCCTTTTGTATGACAGACCCGTGCTCGCACAGTTATAATCAGTAATAAATATCCTAACTATGGGCTTATACACACATCTGTAGTTCTCTTCATCCCCCACCCCCGTTCATAGTTGAATATTTTAGCCTTTCTGTTTCTATTTATAAACACTTTTTCTGTATTAGAGAACCAGACTCCCAGTCTTCAGTTTAGTTCCTTGTTTGCTTAACAATCCTGCCTATAGCTGGTCTTCTGACTCTCCCACCAGCAATCATGGGCCTTCTACAGTAACTCTTTCCTCTAAATGTGCCATGACTGTCACCATCTTGCATCAGAGTAGCTGTGATGGGAGGTGACTCTCCAGAGGTCAGGCCTATTAGCTTCCTATTTTGAGGGAAGTGAGGGCTGTGAAGTTCCCGAGGCTCATGAGACTTTAATGAGTCCTTCACGAGCTTCTCATGAGATGCTTCTCTCTCTGAGAATCTAATCGCCACCATAGAAACCGTAAACCATTGGCTTGGGTAAACCAATGCTATTGTCAGTAGCCACACTTACCTTATTGGTTCACCAAACTAGACATTTCTTTATATCTTCGCAGGAATAATCATGAAATGACCCTGGTCCTAGAATCTCCTCAGTCTTTATTTAGCCATACTTTCTTTCTTCATACATAGCTTTCTTCATGTCACTTTTTTTTTTTAAATTGCACTGGTGCACATACACAATAGTGCAAGTGCCCATAGAGGCCAGAAGAGGGCACTAGATCCAGTAGAGTCGAAGTTTCGGGCAGTTGTGATCTTCCCTGATGTGTGTACCAGAAACTGAATCCAGTCCTCTGCAAGAGAAGTAAGTGCTCTTAACCACTGAGCTATCTCTCCAAACCACATTTTCTTGTCTTTTTAGCCTTAACTACCAGCCACCTCCAAAAAAAAAAAAAGATTAGTTGAAAAATATAAAGGAGAAAACATAATAATGTCCTTTTTTTCTCCCAAAATAAATACGCCCAACCTTTATCTGTGTCTCTGTAATAGGGAGCAAAAGAGCTTTGTAAAGCTTCTATGTATAAAAACTGGGGAAAAAAACTTTGCAACATGTGTAGCAATTTTCTATCGTGGTTGTAAGCATCATACACCTGACAGTTTAAGGTAGAGCATACCTGTTACTATACACTGCTGAAGGTCAGAAGTCTGACATGGTCCTCACTGGGAAAGCACCAATGTATTGCCAAAGCTGTGCTGCTTCTTAAACTGCTAAAGGAAAATCTGATCCCTTGCTTTTCCCAGCTTCCAGCCACCAGGATTCCTCGCTTTGTGCTTCTTTCCTGTCTCTAAAGCCAGCAAAGGCAGTGTTTTCCAGTTTCTCTCATTCTAAATTTTATTCTGCCTCTCTTCAGCTTCCAAGGCTCTTATGACATACACACCAACGTCTGTTCTATGGTAACTTCCCTGTTTTCGGGGCAGTTTATTAGCAACCTTAACTCTCCTTTGCTGTGTAGTAAAAGAAGTTCAGAGGTTGGCAGGGCAGTAGGATGCAGACATCTGGGGAAGCAATTATTCGGCTTCTCATGAGACAAAGACTGGCATTGTAAGCACATGAGTACTTTACACACCAATAAAACTAACCATCTATCAGAAAACTGAGCAAAGAACTTAAATAAAAATGAAAGGGAAATGAATAACGGCTAAATGAAAATGTAATGAAAGGGAAAGTAGATGATGGCTACAAAGCATTTCAAAGACTACTCAATCTACCAATTAAATATTCAAACTAGAGAAAATATAGGAAATGAGTATCTCCTAATCAAATTGGCAGACACATTTTTCTCAGTGTTAGTGGGGACTGAGAGAAAAAGGCTCATATAGTGCAGGTGGAACCAGAAGCCAATACTACACTTCTGGGCTGCTGTTTATCAATACGTATTTATGGCCTCAAAATTGGACAAGCCATTTGTCTCATTAAGTCTATGACTAGAAGTTTATCCCAGAGTAAAAAGAAGAGTAGAGATGTAGCTGTAGCACCATAGTAGGGGAACTGAGTTCCAATCCAGCATCACGTACACGCAGAAGAGTAACGAAACACATAAAGCATTTGTGGTGGGGGCTGGAGAAATGGCTCGGCAGTTAAGAGCATTTGCTGCTCTTTCAGAGGACACAGGTTTGGTTCCCAGCACCCACAGGGCAGCTCACAACCATCTGGAACTCCAGTTCCGGAGAATCCAACACCCTCTTCTGCATACATGTGATATGCATACATGTGATGCACATACATGCAGACAAAACACCCGTAAGCATAAAAATAAAAACAAGAGCTTTTCTATATTTTTTGAGACAGAGTCTCATTATTTCACCCAGGCTGACCTCTGACTCAGAGAGATCCACTTGCCCCTGCCAGCCAAATTCTAGGGTGAAATGCATGTACCATTGTACCTTGCCCTAAAAGTCATAAAAATATTTGAGAATCTTTTTATTTAACAATTGAAATAACTGGAATGCTTGTTGGAATAGAATTGCTTTAACATACATTCATATATTATAAAAATCTTCTCAGGAAATTTTGGTGTATGAAATGTATATAAGAGGAAAGGTGATGTTTTAGGAAATGTGGCTAGACTCAGCAAACCTAATTCTCTCCTGTGAAAATCTTTTTTAAATTTGGTAGTTTTTTTTTCCTTTTATTTTTACATTTCAGTTTTACTATATAGGTACAGGTTAAACTGCAGAGATTTTAAAATGTAATTATTGAGATGGGAAGATACTTGGGAAACACTACATGAAAATATCTTGTTAAGAAGTAATATGGCAGGTAGAAAGGTGTCTCGGTAGCTATGGACCCAGGTTTAATTCTTAGCACCCACTTAGTGGATCACGACCATCTGTAACTCCAGTTCCAGGGCATCCAATGCCCTCTTCCTGGGCTCTGCAGCACCAGGCACACAGTAGTACACAGACATCGATGCTGTCAAAGCATCCATACACGTAAATATTTGGATAAATAAAAAGAGGAAGAAGAAGAAGAAGAAGAAGAAGAAGAAGGAGGAGGAGGAGGAGGAGGAGGAGGAGGAGGAGGAGGAGGAGGAGAAGGAGAAGAAGAAGAAGAAGAAGAAGAAGAAGAAGAAGAAGAAGAAGAAGAAGAAGAAGAAGAAGAAGAAGAAGAAGAAGAAGCAGTGAAATATGGCTAAGACCGTTGCTCAGCCATAGAGCACATACTTATGTTCACGGTCCAGACTGTCAGGGCCAAAGCCCAAACCCAAATCCATCACTTCCATAATGATTCCATCCATCACTGAGAGAACATATGACAAGGCAATATCGTTCATCTGAACAGTGGGGTAATGTCTGATGTTTTAACATATATTTTATTAACTTTTACTTTAAGGATACCTTACATCAGCAAAGTTTTGTTGTTGTTTTTTTTTTTTTTTTAATGAAAGCTAAGGCTGAAAAGTTTAATTGAAATACAGTAGCTTTTTCTGTTAATTCTTAGTTCTGTGGCTGCTTATTTCCTAATTATGAAAGCAAAACCAATTTCTAGTCTTATAATAAAGAGTAGAAGAAAATTATTAAAACATAACATGTTGTATACAATATACACAAATCACAGTGAAAATGTTCATTTCCCACGCCATTTATTTTCTGTGCACTGTTATTGTAAAGGTCTCCCTGATTGCGGAATGACACAGGAACTGAATTGTGAGATGTGCTGGGCCAAAAGCACAGGGGGTGGGGGGATGGACTCAGGGAATCAACTTGACACACGAGAGATTCAGAACGTTCTATTCCTAATAAAGTCGGAGAACCAAGAACACAAATTTCACCTCATAAATTTTCAAATTTTACATTTCAGGAGACTAGGGTTTGTACAAACAAACATTAGCTGACCTATTAAAAATGAGTAAGATAATCCACCCCCTCAGAAACCACCCAGTTTAATAAGGAAGAGATTATCCAGCTGGGTTAAGAGCAACGGCAAGGTAAGCACAGCGTGCAGAGAGGGAAAAGTTGACCCTGGGGCATGGCATCTCCTGTGGGGGTGTCCAAGTTGTAGTGGCAGATTGCTGTGGGACGGTCTATATGTCAAATTGCTCTAATTGGTCAATAAATAAAACACTGATTGGCCAGTGGCCAGGCAGGAAGTAGGTGGGAGAAGGAGAGAGGAGAATTGTGGGAAGCAGAAGGCTGAGGCGGAGAGACACTGCAGCTGCCGCCATGACCAGCAGCATGTGAAGACGCCAGCAAGCCACCAGCCACGTGGCAAGGTATAGACTTATGGAAATGGATTAATTTAAGCTATAAGAAGAGTTAGCAAGAAGCCTGCCACGGCCATACAGTTTGTAAGCAATATAAGTCTCTGCGTTTACTTGGTTGGGTCTGAGCGGTTGTGGGACTGGCGGGTGACAAAGATTTGTCCTGACTGTGGGCAAGGCAGGAAAACTCTAGCTACAGCAGATGACACCTGCTGGATTCCATTTTGAAGAGCAAGATGGAGTCAGCCTGCTTGACTGTCCTTCCCGTTCCCAGGAGTTATCTAACGCTTCAGCATCTCACAGGGTAATACGGTGATCTTGCACCTGCCCTCACTCAGAAGAAGGAGTCGTGCCCATCCTGACCTTGCAGCCACTGGGCCTCCAGCTCCAGCCCCGCCCCCTGCCCTGGTCTGATTGTGCCTCCTTGCATCTTCATCTCCTCTGACTTCCCTACCACAGACTGAAGCAAATTCCCAGGGACCATGAAACCATACCATGCTGAAGCACCTTTGTCAGCTCGTTTTCTCTGAGGACATGCCTCCTCTCGGGGGAAGAATTGACTTTCCCTCCACTAGGCTTGTGGTTGTACTGAGTGGCAAAGACTAAACTGTGTATTGTTACAGTTAAGCACTGGCTGGGGAACTCTTGTAGAGGAGTAACAGTTGAGGTGAGCACAACACAGATGTAGAGATCATGATTAGCTGGGAATGGGAAAGCGTGGACACGGGGCTGGGAACAGACACCCAAAGCCCTGCAATTCTGTTTCTTTAAATAATTGTGTTTTTTTTTAAAGTTTTATTTTAATTATGCATATGGGTGTGTCTGAGTGTGAGTTTGCACACTTGAAAAAGCCAGAGCTTCAGACCCATGCAGGCAGAGTCACAGACAGAGCCACCTGGGAGGTGCTAGGAACCAAACCCAGGCCTCCTAGAATAGTAGTAAGTGCTCTTAACTGCCAAACTATCTCTCTCTAGGCCTTGGCTCTCTTTCTCAAAGTGGAGATATATTTTTTATTGTTTAAAACACAGGTGTATTTCATATTGTCCCCCATGTACATGAAACATGCCATGGTTAGACGTGAAAGAGCCAGATGAAGAAGAGAGAACACGTCCTATAAGAGGAACAGGTGTTATCTGGATTGCTGAGGCTGGCCCCAGGTGTGACTGAAGTGTCTGAGAGATGATGACCAAGGAAAAGCTGGCAAGCATACACACGAAAAGGATACTTCCTTTATTCGCCATCACTTTCTCCTGATTTTCTCTAAAGTGATCCGGTAGTCTCTAATTCATCTTAGTGTATCACCGACAAACCTTTCTCGACTAGGACGGGAGTTTTTGGTTAAGTAGCAACAGGCGCTTGAGTCCGATGTGGAATTTACATTTCCAAGTTAGAAGAGCCTGCTGGACATGAAGGTGAGTGGCCAACGCAGCAAGCCTCAAACAAACACAGCACGGGAAGGTGTGCGTTACGCTTCAACAGAGGGGGCATTGGTGGAGCCACAGGGGAACCGTGGGAATTGTGTGTTTCTCTCACACAGAGCAAAGGCAGCTGTCACTGCTTTAGCAAAGGAAAGCTTTGAAGAGGAGGGAGGACTGTCGGAGCCGTCTGAGGGAAGCAGAGAGAACCAGTTTGAACTGGTGGGAAAAAAAAAATGGTTCCGGCTTTGAATTATTTGTGGTCCTGTTGCTATTTTGACTATGATGGCACAAGAACGGCCTGCATGGTCATCTCCAGAGGCTTGCAACAGATTGCCCAGGAATTCTCCACCGTGGCTTCCACCTCCTCCCAGCCAGCCTTTTCCCAAACCACGAAACCCAAATGAATGTGTTTTGTTCTAAATGGGCATGGCCTTAAATATGAAACCAGAAATTTTGGTTTGAGAATAGTCAACGGTTCATGGCATTTATATTTTCTGGTCTTTGTTTTTTGAAGCAAAGATAAACTAAACATCCTCCATCTGTGCTTGCCTCTTTCCAGTTAACCTAAAAGTGGATCGCTTCATGCTGGTCCTTCTCATCTGCTTGCTGCTTATTTTTAGATCTGTGGAAGTGGGCCTGCCTTTTTGGCATTCGAATTGATTTCATAATGGATGGGAGAAGAGAACAAGTTACCAACGCCCCTGGGCCAATGTTCAGCGGGGACAAGTTCAACAGCTCCCTTCTGGTTTCCTCTTCTCTTTTCTTTTCACTTCTCTCCTTCATTTTTGTTGTCTTTCCCTGACATCCCAGGATCCTCTGGCTCGTCTCTAGAGCAGAGTCCAGATTTGGAAGGATTCATGATTGACTATCTGATAAGGTAACGGGGAATTTTTGCCTGCAGTGTCGAAGGATGAGGGTGATGACAAAAAGGGGGAGTGTGAAGGAATTGCTTAAAATTCACCTGAAAAGAGGAATCAGATTGTTGATTAAATATTAGTGAAGATGCTAGACATGCTTGGCCCTGCCTCAACTGAATGTACCAGGCTTTTTTGCCCCAACATGTGACACCTTACCCTTTTGGAGGAGTGGATAGGGGCTGGGTTAGACGGGGAGGGGGAGGGGGAGGGGGGGGTGGAGAGCGGGAGGATGGATGAGAGGGGGATCTGTGGTTGGTATGTAAAATGAAAAAAATTAAATTAAAAAAGATGGTAGACATAGGATAGAATTATTTTTCTATACTCTGCTTTAAGTCATTCAGATTTGTTCAAATGCAGAGAAAAATACAACACTCATTTGTCAGGTATACTGAAGAAAACTCATTTTGTTGATTTTGTGTTCTGTTTTTAGCACTCAAAATTCACTTCGATTTAAGTGAATTCATCATACATACGTATCTGGTTTTCTTCTTGATTTTGTGTTCATCGTTTTGTTCTACTTCCTTCCTGAGATGCTCTCAGATTAGACAAGTGTGAGCTTCCTATTGGAGAAATTATTTTGGCCACTCCACGTAGTTAAAAGGATATTTATTTAATGGCGTAACTCACAAATTAAGTGAAAGGTAGGTCGCAGGGTCTGGGGAAGGTGTATTGCAATCCAGCTGTGTTCTCCGGAGCTCTGCACAGTCCACCTTTCACCAAGAGAGCGCACAGAGAGAGCGCTGGCCCATCCAGCTCTCGGGTCCCCAGGTGCCTCCCCTCGCCCCGCCTCGTAGGCATGACAGTTGCCAGAGTCTCAATGGGGGTTGGAACTTCCAGATCCAAGCTGGAATGGCTACCCACTACAGCTTCCACTCTCAGACCTGCACTTAGCTGACAGAAGGAAGAAACAGCTGTACAGGTGAGCAGGAGTGACAAACTGACAGGGTGCTGCTGGTCCAGGGCCGTGTGGATCATTCCTCTGACTTCCCAGTTTAACCCGTCCCTCTACACCTCGTGCTACAGCAGACAGCGCAGTCTTTCCAAAGAGTCAAGTTCATGTTGTACCTTACCCCTTTCCAAGCATCAGCTCCCCTCCTCATGCAAAGCTATAATTCTTTATGAACTGGAAACCTGCCCATTGAGCATTTCCCTTGTAGACCCATTTGATGTAGTGCTTCCATGAAGTGATGCTTAATAAATATTTCATAGAGTGTGCTCTGCTGAATTAGGTCAGCAACTAAGATGAGAGGAAAAAATTTTTTTTCACAGTGGAACAACTTTGAATGTTGAAAAACATCAGGAAAAAAGAAACACCTGACAGAGTTGACAATTGTTACTTCTCTTTCTTTCTTTTCTTTCTTTCTTTCTTTCTTTCTTTCTTTCTTTCTTTCTTTCTTCCTTTTTTTTCTTTTTTAGGTGAGTCCATGAACTGCTTCAAAGTCTTGAAAAGATGTTCCAACCAGTAGAAACCTGAAGGTAGTGTTCATTTGAAAGCTTGGAGAGTTTATGAGTCTTCATCTGTTCCCTTTCTTTTCCTGTTGCTGCAATAAAAGGCTCTGGGAAAAGCAACTTGGGGGGGGGTGGGGAGCGTATTTCAGCTCTCCATTAAAGGTCTCAGGCTCTCTTTGTATGCGGAAGTCACAGCAGCAGGAGCTTGAGGCAGCAAGTCACACTGCATGCCCAGTTGAGAAGCAGAGGGCAAGGAATGCACACATAGACCATAGATTCTAGTATGCAGCTCAATTCCTCTACTCCGCACAGCCCAGAATCTGCTGCCTAGGGAATGGTGCCACCCACAGTAGGTGGGTCTTCCCATTTCAATTAATGTAATCAAGATAACCCCCCACAGCCATACCCAGAGGCTCATCTTCCAGGTGATTCTAACTTACGTCAAGTTGATAGTTGACATGAACTATCACATCATTCTTCCTATTTCAGAGTTTTGAGATGCAGCCAGGTAGCAGAATGGATTGAAGCAGCAGTGAAGAATTTAGTGATGAGTGGGCATCATTCTGCTACTTACTTTCCAATGAGTCAGGGAAAAAGTGTTTGAGACATAAAGCAGATGTAAAAATGTAATCTCATGGGAATATGGGGGAAGTCTGTGATATTTATGTATTGACTCGGGGCATTTGTGGATTAACAGGAATTCATCTTTCACAGTTCTAGCAGCTGGAATTTAAGACCAGAGTGCAAACATGGTCAAGTTCTGGCAAAGGCTGTCTCCCGTGTTGCTAACTTTTACCTTCCCATTTTTTTAAAATGTGGTATAAAAGGTCAGGAGAACTCTCTCGCGTCCCTTTTTAAGGCAATGCTGTCACTCATGAGGATTTCACCCTTCTGCCCTAATCACCTCCCAATGGCCCCATCTCTTAATCCCATAACAAGACACAAGAAAAGAACAAAATTTTCTATCAATAACTCAGCAATCTAACTGAACAGAGACTTGTTAAATGATGAACTATAAATGGCCAATAAATACATGAAAAAAATATTCAACACTCTTAGCCATCAAGAAACTGCAAACGACCACTACATTAGAATGCCACCCCACCCCAAAATGACTACCACTGAGAAAAAGACAACAAACATTGGTGAAGATGTGAAGGAAAAAGGAACCTTATTCTTTGCTGTTGATAATATAAATCTTTACAGTTGTTAGGGAAGTCAGTATGGGGCTTCTCAAAAAACTGAAAATAGAACATACAGAAGGACACATCATTTCTGTGTATATACTCAAAAAATCAAATTGGGTTGCCATAGTGATACCACACACCCACATTTATCTCTGCACTATTCACAATAGCTAAATTATGGAATCAGTATAGAAGCCTATGCCTTTGGGGTGAATAAAGAGAATGTGGTATAAACACACCAAGGAGCTTTACTCAGCCCTAAAGGAGACTGAAGGGATGTCCTGCACAGGAAGATGTAAAATAAAATAGTTCCATAGAAATCCTTTTTCTCTCACAGTTATAATGGGAGAAACAATACACGAAAGTACAAAGGGCACCACTGGAGAAGTGGAAGAGAAAGAGAAGAGGGGAATGGAGAAGAGGAGCAAGAAAGGAACCGAGGAGGTAAATGGAATGCAAGCGCATTATACGAGTGCATGCAAATGTCAGAATGAAACTCTATACAGCTACGTGCTAACGAAAAGTTGGAAATTACATAAAAATAGAACCTTAGAAGAAAGCAACAGCTACCATGAAGTGGAAGTGAACAAAAAAATAGCAAAGTCAATGTGACTCTCAAGTTTCGTTTTATTTTGTTTTAAGCTAAGTTTTTGCCTTTGGAGTCTAGACCCGCCTTAAATCTGTGATTTTCCTGTGCGAGCCTCCCAAGTGCTGGCCTTATAGGTGCTGTTCTAGTTGGATTTATGTTGCCGTGATAAAACACTGACCAAAACCAATTTGGGGAAGAAGGGGGTGCATTGGCTTAGAGGTTACAGTCCATCATGTCGGCAAGACAGTGCAGGAACTAAAGGAAGAAACCCCTAGAGGCAGGGACTGAAGTAAAGACCGAGGAGGAACACTGCTCACTCGTTTCTGTCCATCGCTTGCTCGGCTTACTTTCTTATGTAACCCAGGACTTCCTGCACTGGGCTGGCACTCACAATGCCCACATTCGGCTGGGCCTTCCCACCTCAGTCATCAATCAAGAAAATGCTTCTATAGCTCAGCTGACTTAGCCGGTTCCTCAGTTGATGTTCCCTGGTCTCAGGTTGTATCGAATTGACAAAAATTTAGCAGCAAAACTGACCGCTTGTCAACGTGACACACAAATACATCAAAGCTGACCGCTTGTTAACCTGACCCACAAATACATCACTATTATCCATAACCTTCTCACTAAAATCTCACTCTTGTTAATATAACAATATGAA
The DNA here is from genome assembly GCF_004664715.2 of Peromyscus leucopus. Taxonomy (NCBI): domain Eukaryota; kingdom Metazoa; phylum Chordata; class Mammalia; order Rodentia; family Cricetidae; genus Peromyscus; species Peromyscus leucopus. The sequence continues at coordinate 42,919,987 of NC_051066.1, read as the reverse complement.
ACATAATCAAAATTTTAAAAGTCCCACAGTCTTTTAAAAAAAATTCAAGCACTCCACAAATTACAGGTTTGGCTAGAGATGCTGCTGAACGCTATAGTGATCTCTCAGTATGAACAAGGCCATGGGTTCGACCCTCAACACCACAACCCAAACAAACTCAAACAAACAAAACTACTACATAAGAGTTCAGTTTCTTTGAAATATCCATGGTCTCTTAACTCTGTGTTCCTGGAAAATGAAATTAACAACAACAACAACAAAACATTAAAAGTTTTCATTCCAAAAGAGAAGAGCCAAGGCATAAACACAGCAATACTAAAATGAAACCAGAGTCCAGTAGAATAGCTCTGGCTTCTGTGACTTGATATCTGACACTGAGATTCACTGTGATCTAGACTGATTTGGCTAAGAGTTTGCAAATCTTTTTTTTTCTTCTTCAAAGAACCAACTCTATGTTCAATTCTTTTATTTTTATTTAAGTTCTATTTCATTTTGTTGTTGTTGTTGTTTTGTTTTGTTTTGTTTGTTTGTTTTGAGACAGTGTTTCTTTGTGTAGCTCTGACTGTCCTGTAACTCTCTCTGTAGACCAGGCTGGCTCGAACTCAGAACCTGTCACTGGCTCCAGAGCCCTGGGTCTAAAGGCGTGTACCACCACCACCCAGCTCTATTTCACTTATATCTGACCTGATATTATAAATATTCCTCCATCTAGTAGTTTTGAATTTGATTTGTTATTGTTTTTCCAGGGTCTTAACATGTATTAAGCTATTATTTTGAGATCTAATCTTTGTAATGTAGGCATTTAGAAACATAAAATTTCCTCCTAGGATTGCTTTCATTGTACCTCATAGGTTTGGATGTGTTGTATTTTCACTGTTATTTGATTCTAGGAACTTGTGGCTTTCCTTCCTGATTTTTCAATGATGCAGTCCTTAGTCAGGAGCATGTTAGTTAGTCACCATGAGTCTATGTATCTTCTATAGTTAGTTTCTCTTTTAGTGATTCCTAGCTTGATTTCACTGTGGTCAGATAGAATACAGAAAAAGATTTCAATTTCCTGTACTTGTGGAAACCAGCTTTGTGCCCCAGTGTGTGGCCTGTTCTAGAGTGAGTCCCGTGGGTTGCTGAGAAAAATGTGCATTTTGTAGAGTTTGAGTGGACTGTTCTATGGACGTCCGCTAAATCCTTTTGATCTATGATGTCGTCTAACCCTAATGTTCCTATAACTTACTTTTTGCCACCTTTCATTATTGTGTTGGGGTTAACATATGACTTTATACATAGTAGTATTTGTTTGATAAAATCAGGTATATCTATGTTCAGGGTGTGAATGTCTAAAATTATAATGCTCTCTTGATAAATTATTTCTTTAATCAATATGAAGTTACCTTCTTTGTATCTTCTTACTGGTCTTGGTTGACACCTATTTTTTTTTTTTTTCAGATATAAAAATAGTGACTACTGCTTTTTTCCTGGTTCAGTTTGCTTGAAATACCTTTGATCATTCTTTCACCCTAAGGTAGTGTTTATCTTTGATGGTGACATATCTAGGTATCTATGCATCTATGCATCTATCTATGTATCTATGCATCTATCTATGTATCTATGTATCTATCTGCATATCTATCTATGTATTTGTGTGTATATGTATCTATCTATATATCTATCAAATCACTGATCTATCCATCTATCTAACTATGTATCTATCTATCATCTATCAATCATCTAATGCTAGATGACAGCCTCTATTAAACAAGGTAGGTTTCATTAGAATATAACAAGGTAGCAAATGAGAACAAGCCTTTTCTCCCAAACTGAGCTAGATTTTCCAGTGTTGGAGAAATGTGGGGTTTATTTCCCGAGTGAAGGAGTGCTCAATTGGGGCTAAATTTGAGCTTCATGTGGTACTGACATGAAATGGTACAGATCAGGGGAAGAGGATGCAGAAACAACATTGAAAACCACAATGGTATTTTCCTTTCGTCTACTCTTTTCTTGCCTGTGGGTGCTTTCCGACACTGGGAAAATCTAGCAACCTTCTAGAATATTCTTATCTATGCCACACATTTCTTTGACCATTGTACTTACCAAGAAACAAATCCCATGTGCCTGAAATCCAAGCACAGTCCACCACATGGCAGGCACTATGCTAACACTTACCATACAGTGATACTCGACAATGCCTTTGCTTCGTGGACTTGGCATTTCCAAGGAGAAGACAAAATGAACAAACAAATGAGATATGTCATGTAATAATTATAAAACTATGAAATAATATAATAGTAATACAACAGAAAGTAAATGGGTGCCATGGATTGAATGTCAATCACTGACTCAGAGATCTGAGTGAAAGGAAGCAGCCATTCCAGCGGCCTCCCCCACAAAAGCATTCAGGGAATAGAGAGTGATTTCACCATGTATTTTCTGTTCAAGTCCTAAATTTGCCAACTGTGAGTCAAGAGATGCCATAGAGGGCTTGGTGATCGGAAATAAGTTAGTATAGGAAAATGAGACAAGACTCTGCTTGGTGCTTTTAGGTATATCCAATTTCCAGACTGTTATTTAGTCCAAGATGCTATATTCTCTGCAACCTTAAAAATGATTAAAATTTTGAGGATATTTCTCTCTAAAACAGACATATAAATAATCAATACTGTATGTGAAAAGATGTCCAATATCATTATTGATTACAGAAATGTAAGTAAACCCACAGTGAGATAGCCCAGTAGTATGGCTATAATAACCTTCATGACAAGGGAAGGGAGAAATGTTAACACCCAGATTACCATTTGACCCAACAATTATACTCTTAAGTGTATATCCACTAAAATTGACAACATATTACTATATCTCCCACAATAAAATTGATTCCAGAAATTTTTCTAGCAATATTATATCTCCATTATATAGAAAAAGGAAAGTATTCTAAAGTTTAGCAACAGGTAAATGTATAAAATGTACGTTCAGACCCTGGAATATTATCCGGTCACAATATAGCTATTGCATATTATAACACAGATGAGCTTTGGGAACAGTTTGCTAAGTGAAAGAAGCCAGCCACCAATGACGTCTTAGTCAATGATTTAGTTTAATCAAATGTCCAGAATCAAACAAAGTTATGAAATGAGATACTACAATAGCAATTGCTAGTGGCTAGGGCAAGGGTGAAAGGGAGAAATGGTTAATGTTTTCTTTTTGGAATAATGAAAGTATTTGAAAATAGATAAACAGTAATGATATAGATGAAAGAGATAAACAAGTCTGTCTAATGATATAGTAATGAAATAGATAAACAATAGATCTGTGAATATACTAAGATCTATTAAATAATTCACTTCAGCATGATGTTTTTACAGTGTGCTTGTTAAATGCCAGTAAAACGTATATTGTAAAGGGCTGTATTGTTCCACAGAGGTACAGATATTATCATCTCCCAATCAACCAAATAAACTTGAACAATAAAGACAAAGATCTGCTATAGCTTGACATTGAATGGCACCTGCGGGCCCATGAGTTAACAAGGCTTTTCCTGAAGGTTGAACTGTTAGTTGGCCATGTGGAGGCTAATACGAAATTCCTACATCAATGTGGATGTGGTCTTAGAGTGCATTATGGGACCTGGTTGCTTCCTCTTCTCTTTTTTCTTTTTCTTTGTTTCTGGCCATGAGATGAGTAGTTTGCCTCTCCATTCACTTGTACCCTAACATGTCTCACTAGCAGCTCAAACTCATTGACCAATAGAGCATGCATGGGAACCTCTACAGCACTGGGTCCAAATGACCTACTTATAAAGTAATTGCCTAAAAGATTTCATTCTGGTAACAGAAAGGTGACTAATATGCTATCTAATCTAACAAATTAAGTAAACAAATTTCACTGAGCATTTATTTTTGCAAAGTTGTTGAAATTTAGTTCATAATGAGAACTTGAAAATCCAGACAGTTGGCTTAGTTCTAAGGTCTTTGGTCATCCACTTTGTCCTCAATATTACTGTAGGGGGTACTCATAAGCTGAAGAACTAATTAGATCTTCATGCTGAAGAATGAATACACTGGCATACTTCACTGTGGTCATTACAGGGCAACTGCAGCAACCCAAGAGTTCCCAAGGTCAATGTCCTGAAGAGGAGGCAGGCCTTGACCGTCAGTGAACCTTAGCATGCAACACTGTGAGAACTCAGTGAAGGGGGAAGTACTGAAAGGTCATGAGACAGAAACAAATGGACTTCAGTCACATAAAAAGTGGGTCTACTATTTTGCTACTCTGGAGGGTTAAGGACAGGAGCATAGGATAATGTGGGAAAGACTGAGTGAGATACTTGCCAGAATCGAATTCTACTTTTTTTCCTGGCCTTTTTTTTTTTTTAAAGTCCCTGAGTAAAGTTGAATAATGACTTCACTATGTGCTCTAGGCTACTTTTCAATAAGAGAGGAGTGGAACTTTGGTTTCTAAGAAGGTGTTTCATTTGGAGTAATTCTCTGTTTCAAAGATCAGAGTATTCATTTCGTATTATTGCTCTAACACAGCATCACCACTCTGTGATTTAAAACCACAGGCACGGTTACTGTAGAGTCCAACAGGGCAGAAGTGTGAAGGGAAGCTGTTAGCAGAGCATCAGCTCTCTGAGCACTCTAGGAGACAATCAAATGGGAACTTTGAAAGCCAGAAGAGCCTGGAACAATGTACTCCATGTTCTAAGATACCACAGATGTCAACCTGGGCTACTGTACCCAGCAAAACTATCAGCCACAGTTGCAGGGGGGAAAATTCTATAAACAGGTTAAAAGAATTCATGCTCACCAAATGAGCCCTCCCAAGAATTCTGCAAGTAATCCTTGCGGATGAGGATAGAAGTCACTAGACTCTAGCAAGAAAATGAGGCTATATTTAATGGTGTTTTCAAATAGGAACAGGCGTCTTGGAAATCATGTCAAGGCTGAGCTACATTGGGGGATTCTGAGATATTGGTCTGCAATAGTTCACGGATGCATGTGATGCTGGTAGTGGTTGTGAGATTGGTCCCACATCAAATTTGCATCAAAACCCAAAAAGCAAGAGGAAATCTGAGTTAGCTGAGAAGTTGTAGCTGGTGCTCTCTTTTAGTCTGTGGACTGCCCGAGTTGTGCAGCTCACTAACTTCCTGAAGAAAGGCATCTGTCCCAAGTCTTCTCACTTTCCTCTCTCTCATACTGTCAGCCCACGGGCTAGCCTCTTAAACTGCATTGTCTCCTGAACATGGACAGCGACTGTTATAACACCCATGACCATGGGAAGGAAGTAGAGCAAGTCTGCCATTCCCTCTCCTCTCCTGTCAGAACTCTCCTTCCTGCTTTTCCTGGGCCAGAGGCTTCTAGATGCTAAGTAAGAGTGGAACATTCCTTTGCATCCTGGATTGTCAGACTTCAGGGACAGAGTTTGCATGGTAAGATGGCCTCCTCACCTCAACTGGGCAGCTTCTCCGGGAACATAGATCAACCCACATGGCAAGCCTTTACCCTGGAAGTGGATTCGGAATTTACAACAGATGGCTTGGTGCAGGTGCTCTCTGCACCACCCATCCTTAGAGCTGTTCTCTCTCACCTTCACCTGCCCAGTGTGATCAAGATGGGTCCCTCCGCCCATTCCCAGAGACTCCGATTTCACTCACATGTGAAAGTCCCTGACATCTGTGTTTTTATGAACGTGCAAAGTTATTCTAATTCAAAGGCAAGAACAAACTCTCTGACTGAGTTGGGGCATCTTATGTGGGTACAGGTTAGGACATGGCTAATAATTAGAGCTGTTTTCACACTTTTAAATGGAGTGTATTTGGGAATTTCCGACCTGTTTCAATGCATGCCACTCATTTAAATGGTAATTAAGAGTTGAAAGAGATACTGCAGCCACTGGAATGGGATTTCCTAAGAACGTGAGCTCTGAAGACACTTTGTTTGAATGGATGTTGGTTCTTTCAGTTATTAGCCAGGACCTTTGCTAAGCTTCAGCTTAATTGTGTAATGGGCAAAACAACCCTTAATTTATGGGTTCTTAAAAAAATCATATATGAGATTAATGTAAGGCATTAGCATATTGTAAGCACACTAAATATTATGTCCCTTTTAATATAGAAGAGGAATTTTAGGCAAAGCCACAAAATGAGCACCAGCAACAATAATAAACAGGAACAAAATGACTTACCTTTTTGAACATCCTCCCTAATAAAACAGTTGACTAGCAAAATATGGTCAGAGAACTGTCATCTTGTAGCTGGGATCTGGTACCCCTGCAGAATCACAATAGAGTGGGTAATAAATTATTTAGAGACAGCAGCATCTTTCCCATTTAAGGCTTGCTTCGAAAGGGTTGCGACCCATAACTGATCAGGTCATCATCCCTCCTGTTACTCCTTTTTAGCTATGTAATGAAGAGTTGGAAGTTAAATTTACAAGAACCAGTTAGGGAATACTAGGGTACACCTCTTTCAGCAATAATCTTTGTATGTCTTAAAGAGGGTAGTAAGTGCACGATTTTGAGTGAGATATTACTACGTTTCCTCTACAGCTAGGTAGTCAAATTTGAGTATAATTCTGAAACTATGCTTTCCATACAATATCCCTGGCCACATGTAGCTACTTATATGTTTTTTTAAAGAGAAATAAAAATTAGTTAGGAAATACATTTCATGGTTGTATCAGACAAATACCAAGTGACCCCTCACATGGAGCCACTATGTTGAACACCATACGGGTGCAGATACTAACCTACATCACCACAGATGATCTGTTAGGCAGTGCAATGGTAGAGGACCTATTTATATTTTGATTTTTCCATTATACCTAAAATCATGAGTTGCGGTCGCTCTACTAACTGCATAGGTTCATGTCCTAAGAAGTGGACACAGAGCAGCATAGTATGGAAAATCAGTGGAGAGGAAGCAGATAGACACAATGAGAAAATAGAGTTGTTTTGTCTGAACTGACAGTGGGCAATTGGCAGTTCAAGCAAGACTAAATCTTCCCTTAGGTAGTAAGCAAGGAGCACCCCAGCTAAAGAGTTCATTCTGCTTATTTCTGGAAGGCTGGGAATGGCACATTGTCTGATACACAGCTCTGGCAGCCAAGGCATCCACTGGGCTCCCAGTAGGTTCCTGCTGGCAGTTGTCACCATGACAACACTCAAGCTGAGGCCGGAGACCTGCAAGCAGCTGCTCCCATGCCACTGCCCCAGTGCCTCCTGTCTATCCTGAGTAGCCCTAACAATCTCATCAGTCAATCACTGTGAAATCTCCCATGAGCTCAATTTAAGCTCAATTTATTTCAGTAAAATGTAAGGCATGGAAAGAAATTCAGACATTAAACCTAACCAGCAAATAAATTGTTAGGCCTCTTTCCTTTTAAAAAAAAAAAAAAAAAAAAAAAAAAGTCAACACATAAATTGCACCGGATCCTGTCAGTGTCCTTGATTCCTGTGGGACTGGCTGGTACTGCTCCCGGTCATTTCCTTCCTCTTTCCAAGAACATGCTATGGCAGGATTAGCTATTGCCTTGGCTCTCCATGAAAGATTAAAGTGTATGCATAGGAAATCGCTTGGAATAATAAAAATTGAAACCCAGTTCTGTGTCCATGTGACTGGCTTTGCACATCGCCGTGTTTGAGTGGAAGAGACACATGTCACTCCCAACTAGAAACCTTGAGGGAACCATTCATGAATGTCTTCCTCTCCTGAAGTCCAGGGAGGCAAAACCTCTGTGAACTCCAGTATCTGAGAGGAACGAGACCAAGTACCAGGCTTTGCCCATTCAGGGCAGGCCTGAAGGCAGATCAGATCTGGTGCCATGAGGCTTTAGGGACTCCTTGTTTCCACAACATAACCTAGAGTCCTGTGACTAAAAATATAAAAGTAAAATATGTGCACAAAAATGAAAAACCTGAAACTAACTATTTTAAGGTATATTGTTCAAGAGTATTGACCTAGTGCAGAATCTCCTGAAATTAAAAAAGAAAAGAAATCCCATGATGATGGAAACATTTTTCATACCAATATTATTTATTTTGCACAGTAAGATGTCTTAGTATTGATTTATATTAAAAGAAAGCCTTGTTCTGATACTAGTAACTCACTAGGTCTCCAAAGAATTCTTGATAACAAAATATCGGATATTGCCAGTATGATAATATGAAATTTATGGAGAGAAATATCTCACGTTTTATTTTTAGTTATGACAACATGTGTGAGTCTGTTGGGAAAAAATGAGTGAGATACACCTCATGGGTTATTTAATATTTTAATGACCTTCAGAACAATGTGGAAGCAAAACACTCAATTTTTATTTTAGATACAATGGTTTGATTTTCTCAGTTCATCTGTGTTTCAATATAGTAGATTTTCAATGACTTGTGATCGTTACAAAATGTCAAGCACACTTTGAGAGCATTGGCATTTGTCATAATTAAAGCACGATTTCAAACAATAAATCAACAGCCACCAAAAAAGAAAGTGGTTATTTTAAACAATGTCAACTCTTTTATTACAGTCTCCTTTGAGAGAGGAGAGGAGGCGAGGGGAGGAGGGAGAGAAAGAGAGAGGGGATTATTTGAGAAAGTCAGTTCTGTGGTGTATATGTGTCTCATTCAACCACCTAAAATGGTTTTGAAAATATGTGCAATATAACTTTAACAAGTTTTAAGCAGTCATTTTATAATCATAAAACCTAGCATTTGACTCTTTACATACACAAATCAAAGAATAAAACTGATGGATTTTATAAAAGCCGCAGCTGTCGTTTTCTTTCATTATTCAGAAAATAATAAAATCTCTTCTGGCAACTTATTATTATTATTTCATTTCATTTTTTTAAACACAGAAACTTAGAAACAAGACGAATGCCTGAGTAAACACCTTCCATTTCCATTCAGGATATGGAACTCGGGTGTTCTGCCTGTTGGCCAGTAAGGGGCGCCATCACAAAGTGATTACAGAGACCTGACGTTTGCGAGGCTTTTCTAATGTCCATCTCGTTCAGTGGGTTTTCTAGGCCATTGCTGACCGCGCTGTACCCTCCAGGCTCCCATCACAGCCACCGTAGGAAAAGCTGCCGCGGAGCTCAAGGTTGAGCTTTTAGATTTCTTCTTTCCCGGTGCCGCATGCTGGTAAGCAAAAGCTTCTACTCCCTAGGACGCTGGCCAAAGGCTCGGCTGCCAGTGCCGCGGCTGTTCTAATTGTCTGCTCCTGCTCAGGTTTCTTTATTAACTCCCCTCCCTCCTCCAATATTAAATGTAAATTACATGTTTCTTTCAAGTCCGCCTACCCAGTCCTTTCAGGAACAGCCATTTGTTCCCGTGCACCTGGAAGTAATTCTCACTTTTTGTGTGTGTGTGTGTTTTCCACTGAACTGACCTGCCCATTCACCTCCCCCGACTTCCATAGGTGTTGTTTGGTCTCTTCCTGCAGAACTGAGCTGACATGTCTTAGAGATGGCCAAAAACGAAATAATTCAAGCAACTGAGCTTCTCAGAGAAGCCATTGTTTCCTGCATTGTTTCGGCTACCTAGAAAGCTGCAGAAAAGCATTCGAGTGTGGCAACTAGCCACACATGGTTGTTTCAAGAAACGTCGATAATGGATATTACAAACATGTTTTGGTGGCCAAACACGGACTTCCAAGGATAGGTCTCCCCTAGCAAAGCGAAGCAATTATCTCAATCAGTCAAGTGAAAAGGTCCATTTATGCTTCAATTCTCTGGCTAATTCAAGCAAAAGTAAAATTTTCATCTGAATGATCTCAGTAATTGGCTTACTGCTTTGCTTTCTCCGAGAGAACTTAACAAAGAAACAAGCTGTTCCACACTCGCAGGGTAGTGGTGACCCCCGGAACGGGTGCGCAGAATAGCGCGAGAGTGCAGACCTCCTATGGAAATTTCAACAGACAGCACCTCGTTGAGGAGGATGATTAGTGGGGCTTTTAAATTCATCCTTTCTCGCCGCCCTTTCCCCAGCCGCCAGTCACTCCTCCCTTAATGTTTCCAGTCCACAGCAAGCATACCACTGGGGACAAATGGGGCAAACGAGGAGGCCCATCTGTCATCCTTGACTCCTTCCTTCCGCTGAACCTTTTTGACTTATCTTTGGAGCACGTTGGTCCCACGACATTCCCACAACCATTGTTCAAACAAC